>NC_056523.1:144289439-144535506 GCF_019175285.1 Sceloporus undulatus | reverse complement strand
GTCCTGGACGGGCACCTTGCCCCCACAAATGTCGCACTTCTTGAAGGCTGCAGGCATTTTCGAGGTCGTCAAAGCCAGAGGAGAATCCGTAAACGAGGTCAACAGTCCGAAAGTCCGAAGTTACCAGGGTGGGAGACAAAGAATGGTCAAGAGTAGAGTCCGAGGTCAAAAAACGAAAGTGATTCCAAGCAAGCGAAGCAAGCGAAAGTTCCCTGAAGCAGCTAGCGCGGCGGAAAAAAGGAACTGGGGAAAAGAGCGGGAAGGCAGGGGCCTTATAACGGGTGGGCGGAGTTACTGCCAAAAAGTTTCAATATGTTGCAGATTAAACTCTGCCCAGTGATTCCAGTAGGTTCCGAGCAGCACTGCGCAGGCGCAGTGAAACCCATTTGTATGATTCGCAGAGACCACGAAGAAGAAACACAGATATCAACCAGTTCAGGGCAGAATAGGGCTGGGTAATGAATGTACATACTTGTTACATGTAGGTTTGAAAATTTAAGGAAAAGACCTGAATGCTGCAAACTTTGATCAATAGTTGGAAAAGCGGGATAGAAATAAACTATTATTATTGTTGTTGTTGTTGTTGTTTAACTGAATCATCTTCTGTGTATCCTGAATTCATATGATCCTTCAAGATAATTTTACTTGCATCTCTTAAAAATTGCCTCGTGCTGCTGTGCCATCTTTGCTGCTTTAGCAAAGCTGAGAAATGAGCATAAAGATGCTTCTAGACACAAATCTCCTAGTGCTAGCTATTCCAACTTCTCCTCCTTAATACATTGTTATGGTATGAAAAAGGATGGGGAAAATAGTGAGAAAATACTTCTGTATATTACTGGATGAAGATGCCATCCACCCACCCCCTTTGTAAAAACCCATGAATCCTGTTAATATAATTGCAAAGCCAAACCTTTATCAAGAAATACCCTAATACCCAATATGCTATAAAAGATATTTTTCCTGGACACATCCTGCAAGGCAGCAGAGAGCCTCCAATGTTTTTCAAGCTTGGCTCTATTGATTTAGCATTCCTCCATTTGATAAATACATCCCAGAGAAGTAATATGCCTGACATGCCCCCGCTGCCTTGGGGTGGGATGGGGGTAGTGAGCTCTTCCTCCTCCTAATCAATAATTAAAGCAATATGCAAGATTCATCTTGGAGTTGCCAAGCCTCAGTTCCAGGAACTGCCTAGTTTCTTATGGAGAGGTGTGCTGTGTTTGCCAGTGAAATCAGCCAAACACAGCAGGGAAGACTTTCTTCCATCCTTTCCCTGTAAGGCTTCTTTTCTGTAAGGTGTTATTGGATTGGGAGGGTTGGGAATGAAGCCCATACAAATATAAATGTTCTCTCTTGTGCTTTAAAGCCAATGCACAAATCTCCTCAGTCTCTCTGTCTGTTTCTGTCACTCTAGTCTATTCTGCAGACTGCACGGTATAAAATAACAAAGTTTGACATCGCTTTAATTGTCATGGCTCAGTGCTATAGAATCCTGGGATTGGTACTGCAGTTTGTGGTGGCACCAGAGCTCTCTGACAGAGGAGGCTAAATATCTCACAGAACTACAAACCCTAGAATTCCATAGAACTGAGCCATGGCAGTTAAAGCAGTCTCAAACTGCTTTAATTCTGCAATGTAGATTAGACCTGTGTCTACAATGTTACTGGATATATACTCCAAGCACATGTATGCACTGACATATATTCTGAAAATATACACATATAAACCTTGGCAGTGGAACATCTACACAAGCCTGTAGAGACGAGAATTAAAAAATATACCATAACTGCATTAGACTTAATCAATACTATTGCAGAGCTTCTAATAGGGAGTCAGGTAGCTAATAAATGACAAACAGCCTGATACGTAATAATCCAATTAAACAAGTAAGTAAATGGACGAGATACACTTCCATGAATCAAACCAAACTATGCATTTCTCATAATTAGATAGTCTGGTCACCCATTGGTTGTTTTTACATTTGAGCCCATTCATGTTGCCGAGGCAATGTCAACAGAGGTTCCATACATCACTTCAAACTGCATTTCAGCCTTTCCAAACCTGCTTGTCACAGTCCATAGTGGCTGGCGGTGATAGGAACTGTAGTCCAACACTGCTGGAAAAGGAGGAGCTGGAACTCTTTTCTGCTGTGCCTCAAGGAACAAAATACCTGAGGCCAGCCCTGTGATCCAGCAATAATCAACCCTGTATCCAAGATACATATTACCATTCCAGATCAGAGAAGTGACACTAAAAATATGGTGCTGGCTCCTAAACTTTCATTTGGAAACATTTTTCAACATTTACACCAGAAAATTTGTCCAGTGACTTTCAGTGACTAAGTGATTAAGCCATTCTGTAGTATTCACACACTAGTTCTTCCTGTATGATAGTGAGGTTTCCTGTCCATAGTATGAATGTTATAATCATGATGCTGTAAGAAAAGAGTAACGTGAACTTTGCGGGTCTCATGGGCATGAGATATGACTCTGCAGGTGTTCCCATATTGTGGATGGGAAAACTCACTATTGTATAAAAAGAACATATGTGTGGGTATTGTGGAATGACTTGATCATTCGCAGTGGCTGTGCACTTAGACAAATTTCCTGATTTAATGATCAGAAGATATTTTCAATTAAATGTTTTAGGGGGATTTGTAGATATTTACTGTTTCCTTTTATTTATTCATTCCAAATGTTGATGTATGCTCTAAGTAGGAACAGGTACTGTATGTAATCATTGGTCATAGATAAAAAAAATAAGCATTCCTCACACAATGATTACACTGGATAAATGCTTCCTGTACACTTGAGCATCAGCATATAAAACGTTAAAAATATAAGGAATGTCTTTCTCATCAGAAGAGTCTGACTCACTCAGCTTCATGTCTCCAACAGCTGTCAACCACAAGATTCTGGGAAGCACACAAGCAAGGCATTGGGGAGTACCATTCTCCTATATTGTTCCATTCATAGAAATTATTATTTACAAGTGTGCTGCCTCTGGACATGGAGGTTCCAGTAAGCTAGGGTGGACAAAGCTTTGGAAAAAGTATTATTTCCTAACTGTGACTGCGACTTGCCCTGAAATTATTTGCTTGCTTGTTCCATTTATATTCTGCCTTTCTGCTAGGGATGGAATGCAGGGTGGCTTCCATCATAATTTTATAAAACAATGAATGATAAAAAAAATACAATAAATTATGCACTGAAAGTAATTGTAAACTGATCATAATATTAAAATACAAAATTAAAATATTTTAAAATTTCTCAGTAATAATAAATAAAATACCAAGAAGTCTGCCTTGTCCAGTTAAAATATGTGTCCACACTAGTATGTATGCCAAGAAGGAGGAGACTCCTTTTTGTTTTCTGAGCAGCAAAGAAACAAAACAAAATAAATATCACAAAATGGCATGTCATATTTGAGCAACCAATAGACTGTAGGTGAAGAGAGAGAAAACATTCTTTTCCAGCAATTACATTGCCAGTTAGACATATTTGGAGCCTGTTTATGCAGCCAAGGTCCAAACACCCTGTCCAGAAAAAGAGTGGTATATTGTATCTGGGAATTATACTGCATGTTTCCCGCATAAAATATTGCCCTTCGCTCAGAAAATGATATTTCCTCATTACAAAAAGATATGAGGCTACACGTGGAGATTGTAAACTATACTATAAATGGAAAATGCACCACACATTCAATTTACACGCATACAGACATATCTACTGTGCTGCAAGACCTTGAGATGCTATCCTTTGTTTAATGCTTTTGTTGTTGTTACTTGTCTTCACGTCATCCCCAACCCACAGTGAAGCTGTGGAGGAAACACCTCCAAGACTTCCTGTCCTCCACTGTTCTGCTTAGATGCTGTACCTTCATGCCTGTGTCTTTCTTAATTGAGTTCATCCATCTAGTATGCTGTCTACTTCTCTTTCTACTTCCCTCCACCTTTCGTAGCATTATTGTTTTTTCCAGTGAGTTGTGCCTTCTCATGATATACAACAGCCTCAATTTGATCATCTCGGATTCCAAGGAGATTTCTGGCTTTATCTGTCAAAGGACCCATTTGTTTGTCCACTGTGTCCTTAGCACTTTTCTCCAGCACCACATCTCAAATGACTTTATTTTCTTCTTATCCACTTTCTTCCCTGTCCAGCTCTTGCATCTGCACATGACTGATGGGGAATATAATGGGTTGGACAATTCTAACTTTAGTGCTTAGTTGTATATATTTACTCTATACGATCTTGTCTCATTCTTTCATAGGAGGTCTACCCATTTCTAATCTTCTGATTGCTTGACTGCAATTCCCTGTATGTTTGATCCAAGGTATGAGAACTCTTACTGTTTCAATTTCCTCATTGTCTTGGTTGAATTTGGGTCCTCCGTGATCATTATTTTTGTTTTCTTTATGTTCAGCACTAAGTTTGTCTTTGCAGTTTCTCCCTTGATCTTCTTTAACAATTGTTCTAAGTCTGTGATGTTTTCAGCTAGTAATATGGTGTCATCTACATATCTTAGATTGTTGATATTCCTTCTTCCTATCTTTCCCTCTCCTTTTTTCGAATCTAAGCCTGCTCTTCGTATGATATATTCCACATACAAGAACAAGTAGTGTGATTGAATGCAGCCTTGCCTGACACCTTTGCCAACTGGGAACCATTCTGTTTCTCAATATTCTCTTCTAACAGTAGTCTCTTGTCCTAAGTATAGATTTCTCATCTGGACTGTCAGATGTAGTGGCACCCCCATGCCCTTAAGAGCCAGCCATACTTTCTCATGAACTATGCAGTTAAAGGCTTTGCTCTAGTCTATAAAGCATTATGCTGATTTTCTTCTGGAATTCCTTGGTGCACTCCATTAGCCATCGTATGTTTCCCTGGTGACTCTTCCTTTCCTGAACCCCACTTGCACCTCTGGAATCACTCTCTCCATGTATGGGTGGAGTCTATGTTGCAGAATTTTGAGCATAATTTTGCTTCCATGGAAAATTAATGCTATTGTCCTATTGTTGTTGCAGTCGTTTTGTCTCTTTTTTGTGAATGGGGATGTATATTCATCATTTCCAGTTTTGTTTTCCATATTTGTTGGCTTATATTAGTTAACACTAGAGTTGATTCTGTCTGTCTGGATTGGAACTGTTCGATTGGTATATCTGTTCCTGTTGATTTATTTTTTCCTATTTCTTTTATTGCTGCTTCTACCTCCACTTTTAGAATTTGGGGTTCATCTTCATATGGGTCTTCTTCCCACGTGTCATTCGTTTTTCATCTTTTATACAGTATAACTCTTCTGTGCATTGCATTCAATGTCATTTTATTTCTTCCTATCTTGTAGAATGTTCTTTTTATTATCATGGAGCATCCCAGATGATAATATTCTAATTCAAGCTCCCAAACTCCAGGGAAAAGCTGCAGAGCTAAGAGCTGAGGTATTACAAGACAATCCATCTATCCATTTTGTTTAGCACAAATTTTCCCCACACCAGGAATATATATATTTTTTTAAAAACATCCTTTTAATTTCTTAATTAATTACTGGGAAAGAAGGTATATGGGGTGGTGGGATAGATCTTGTGGTGCAGTGATGACTGTGTTCCCAAGCCTGGGCCTAGTAACGGGAAGTGGCTATTCTCAGTGACAGTAAATCAGATCGGCAAGATTAGAGGACTCTTGCTGCCTAATCATGAGCCACTTGGGCAGGAGGACAACTTACTGGAATTGGGAGGAAATAAAAGCAATAAATAAAGCATGACTGTTAACATCTGGCCCTTGCCACGGGGTGAGAAGTAGATGTAGGATTGGTTGTTTATGGTTCATTCCCTGACTTTACAGGGCTCAATGGTACAGAGAGCAAGAGGACACAACAGGGTAGCAGCCAATGAGTCTATGTGCTAAAGTCTGAGTGTGGGCAAGAGTGCACTTGCACACACATACGTGTGTGTGTGTGTGTTTAAAGGGTCTGGGCATATGCACAACTAGGTCCAGGTACACAGTTGTGATTATACATGAATAATGTTGATGCCCCCTTTGCTTACATGTTATATACAAGCAACTTCAGACAGGTTGAGTAGGTAAGAGGACACTTCCAAGCAGGACAAAAGAGACAATCATCACCCATTTGCAATGTGTTGATCTTGTCCCAGTGCCAAACGCCCTATAGATCTCAAGAACAAGGCATCATGCGTCAACCACAAAGAGAAGACGGTTTATGGAGAGCTCATAAAACACATTTTATGCAGTTGTGCCAGGAGCCAGGGTCAGATCTGCTGTGAAGGCTTGTCACAGCAAGTGAGATTGGACCAGTCTTCCCAGCAACAGAGTTCACCTCTATGACTTCCTTCCTGGTAGTGACTGGGTGGAGGAGCATTTTAAATACACATACACTCATCTTTTGTGTGCAAAATGGACCAAGTTAGCCTCTCATATCCAGAGATTAGGCAAGTCTGTGGATACTTTTCCCATAATCTTTTGGCAGGCTGCCCATTGGCAGTGGCTGAGCCGTGGGGGAAGGCAAAGACCATAGCTGGGAGCAGAAAGGCTGACTGAAAGAAAAAAGTACAGTTGGAAGCTGAGTAATGAAATTCTATCTCAGCTTGACCCCTTATTCCTCACCTCCAACTGCAACAAAGGCTACTTACACGGGACTGAATTTATTTGACAAGTTCTGTCTTTTATTTTTTTAGTTATTTAGTTATATTACTCTATAAAGGGCTACATAGATATATGCTGCTACAGAATTGTAACATCATTACTACCATATTAATACCACAAGTGATGGATCTCTGCCTTTAGAGTCAAGATAGATGTGAAGAAGATGTAGATAGAAGCAGAGACATATTACTTCCCAGAAATTAGGGAATGGTGGAGATCCTCCCTACTGGCTTTGCTGACTCAAGAGGATGTCTTGGCCGACAAAATATTGTCCAAAACCATTTTTTGGAATTTGCTAATTTGCCAATATACCCTACAAGCTGTTCTATGTGTGGTGTACTGATTTAAGCATTGGACTATGACCCTAGAAACACAACTCAGAGAACAGAAGATTTGCAGCTTATATTGTCAGCCATACTTCTTCTTCTTCAAGAACCACCCCCAGTAGAGTTTTCTGTGTGGGGGTTGTTCAAATTTAATAATGAATTTTTAAATATAATAATTGTGTGTATATAATTCACTGGTTCGTTATATTACAGCATAATTTGGACAATAATGGCTAAATAATTCCAAACTCATCCTGAACACACCCAATATTATCTCATTTTAAAAGCTAAGTAGTACCAGGCCTGGTTATTACATGGATGGAAAGCCACCAGAGAACACCACAGTTCTCCAGGTAGGGTGAGGAAAGCATCACGCCTGAAACCCTGGAGAGCCACTGCTGTCAACCAGAGTTGACCACACTGAGCTAAAGGAACCAATGGTCTGGTACAAGTCAGATTCTTATGTCCCTAGGAAAGATTCCTAGAAGATGTAGCAATGGGCAGCTGGGTGCTAGGGCCATGCAGTTCAGCAGAAAAACACCAACCAATCTTTCTTTACAGCAAATATGCTAGAGAAATGTCTCGGGGGGAAAGGGACATGGACAACAAAGTAGAGGTGGTATGCATATTCCAAATCCAGCACAGATTCAGTCCCTGGGGTGGAACACCTGCTAGGTAGTACAGTATATAGATGCTGGCTGGAGCACTTAAGAGTGACTGTTCAAAATAGCAATTTCTCCAAGTTTTTCCTCCACACCTAGTACACAAAATAGTTTCCTTCTACACTTCGGATGGTGGTGGTTAAAAAAGAAAGAAAACCCATTACAATAACAATAATGCAGGAAGAGCAAACAAGTGAGAGGAATCATGTTCCTCCCAGATTTCATATTCCCCTCACCTCTGAAGACAGTAGGGAAGATTGGGTTCCCAGGATCTAATCCCAGTAGGTCAAACAAACCCAGGCTTTGAGGCCAAATTTGAGTCTCTTGGGTTTCTATTCATCCCTGTAGGTCCTACATAGGATCAAGCTCCATCCTTGGTACAGCCTTCTCCCTTTCTAAAGGCTGAAAACACCAGCTGCTCACTGTTTCCCACATGGCCTATACTGGTCTGGTCCACTCTAGTTGTTAGAGGATGACCAGAGGTCCTACCCGCAAAGGAGGACAAAAGCCCACAAAATGTAGGGCATACAAGAAAAATGGAAGACATGACAAAATAAAAGCCAAAAACACTCATATAAATATCATTTCATGCTTAGACCTGCTCAAAATGTAGGACATTTTGAAACTCCTCCTGGACGGAAGGTTGATATGGATGACATGTTCTGGAAAATGAAAACAGCTGAGCAAACATGAGGATGAAGTGAGCAAGCTACTTATCGGGCATGCTTGCCTTGCTGAAGCTGTGGTGGCCCTCCCCTTTGTACAGTCCAGACACAGGGGGCAAGACTGAGGTATTGGGGTGCCAGTGGGGCACAAACCTTTCTAGCCATTCTGCAGGGAAAATAAAGACTGCATAGGCTTTGCACATATGTGCCCACATGCCCATCCTTGCTCCCTCGTTGGAGGCATTATGCGTAAACAGGTGGACTGTCTGGAGTGGGTGAGGAAGGCGAGGGCACCAGAGCCACCACCAAGCTCCCTTTGCCAACCAGACACTGGCCAGGCTGACCAGCTGTCATAACTGCAAAGAAGGGCACCTCACTGGAAAATGTAGGATCTTCAAGAAAAATGTGGGGCATTCCCAAATGAAAGCTAAAAACAGTGGTATATATATATATATATATATATAGAGAGAGAGAGAGAGAGCTAAAAAGCATGAATTTGTAGGAGTGTTTTCAGCTTTTATGTACTGGAGGAATTAGCTTTTTGTTTTGTGTGTGTGTGTGTGTGTGTGTGTGTGCTTCTTAGTGCTGCTCCCAATTCCTCCTGGAGAGAAGGAGGCTGAGATGTAGGACATGTCCTAAAAAAGGAGGTCTAAGCCTGGTCTAGACCCTGCCTTCTCCTTCTCAGGCCTGCTTTTGCCCAGACTAGAGAGCCCTCCGACCGGAAGTGCGTCACACCCGGCTGGACTACGACTCCCAGGATGCCTCAAACCATGAAACCACGCTCCCCGGTGCATGCCGGGAGTGGTAGTCCTTCCTCCCTGAGGAGGCGCGCGATGATGGGGCTGTGGGTGAAGCAGCGGAGGGCTCTCCCCTGGGGCTCCCTCGCCTGCTCCGCCTGGGCTCCGGGTGAGGAGGGCGCAGCCTGGGCCGCCTTCTCGGGGCCCAAGCGCCGGTGGGGGCGGCCTGGCTCCTCGGCGCACCTTGCTGCGGGGGCTGCCGCCCGTGGCCCTGGGGCTCCCCGCGTGGCGGCGGCGGCGGCGGCGGCGGCGGTGGTGGACCTGCGCAGCGACACCGTCTCCCGGCCCAGCCAGCGCATGAGGAGGGCCATGGCCGCGGCCGAGGTGGGCGACGACGACTACGGGGAGGACCCCACCGTCAACGGTGAGCCCTTCCTTCGGCCAGCCCTCCCCGCCTCGGGCCCTCTCCTCCTCAGCCCCTGCAGTGCTTTCAGCCTTCTCTCTCCAGGAGGGATCCCAAAGCCCCACCCCCTTTAAGAAGCAGTGGAGTCATATAATACACTATCTGTGGGTGTGTGTATAGATGTGTATGGGCTCTCAGATCACCTCTTAACCGTCTCTTCTCCAGGCTAAACATCCCCAGCTCCCTAAGCCTCTCCTCGTAGGGCTTCAGGGTTTCCAGACCCTTCAACTTTTTGGCCATCCTTCTCTGGACACGCTGCAGCTTGTCCACCTCCTCTTTAAATTGTGGTGCCCAGAACTGGAGACAGTATTCCAGGTGAGGCCTGACCAAAGCAGGATGCAGTGGCACTATTACTTCCCTCAATCTAGACACTATACTTCTATTGATGCATCCTAGAATCACATTGGCCTTTCTAGCTGCCGCATCACACTGCTGACTCCTTTGGACGCATCCTACATTTCAGCCTTCTGTCCAGGAGGAATTCCAAAAAGTCCTCAGTTTTGAATAGGACTCAGAAGCATGCATTTTACATCAATATGAGAGTTTTCACCTTTTCATTTGGCCATGTCCTACATTTTTCTTGAATGTCCTACATTTGGTGGCCGCCTTGTTCTCCTTTGCAGTCACTGGAGAGGGACAGCCACAGTGCGTTGGGTAAAAAATGCTAAGAGTACTTGTTGTGTGCCTTCAAGCTGTTTCCAGCTTGGGCTTTTTGGCAGGTTTCTATGGAGGGAGTTTGCCATTGCCAGTCTCTGAGGCTGAGAGAGTGTGACCCAGTGTCACCCTGTGGGTTTACAAGGTTGAGGCCCCAAGGCCGCCCAGTGAGTTTCCACGGCTGAGCCAGGATTCAAAGCCAGGTCTGCTGAGCCATAGTCCAGTGCTCCAACCACTCTGTCACAGAGCGCTTCTAGATTTCTGCCTGGCACGCCCAAGAATGCAGACCCCCAAAGAGTCCCTTCCAACAGAGGTTTATGGAATTTGCTGTAGCAAACTAGTCCTAGGCCCTTTTCAGGCAAATCCCAAATGACAGAATTCAGTTTCTTTTCATACAGATATAGTTATTATTAAGCAAATCATCCTCGTGTTAAGAGGACAGAGAAGGAGGCACTAACAGAGAGGTGACAACTACACCACGAAGGACCAGACGTTCTCTAACCCTCATGTAGGGCTAATCCACATCAATACTCAGGAGTAAACAAAGCCTGGGGAAATTACCAGCAACTGAGGCATTCTGGAAGTCTTAGTTCAGAAAAGTAACTTTTCCAGGCTCTGGTATGTACAAGCTGCTAATGCCATGGAGCAAAGACGCTGGGTGTGCACCGCATACTCATGCCACCTGCAAGCCCACACCTGACAAAAGGAGCCACAGGCACTTTGAGCCAGAGTAAACTTTGGCCAGGGAGTACTTTGCAACTTGAGGGAAGGGCAAAGAAAGAGCCATATTGAATATTTCATAAAAGACAGAATATGTACAGGTTGAGTCTCCCTTGTTCAGAATTCATAAATACTTCAAAAACCAAAGCTCTTTTCATGGATAGCTGATGATTTGCTTTCTGATGATTCAGTGTACCCAGACTTGATTTCATGGGCAAAATTACTAAAAACCTTGTATAAAATTGCCCTCAAGACAACTACAACTCATGGTGATCCATGATGAGACGGATCTCCAAGCCCCGCTGTCCTCCACTGCTTAGGTCCTATAGATTCAGGCCTCTGAACTCCCCGATTTAGTCTATCCATCGGACATGTGGTTTTCCTCTTTTTACTGCCCGCCACCCTTCTTAACATTGTCCTTTCTAGTAATGCCTTCTCATGATATGTGGAAATGTCAGCTCAAGAGCCACTGGAGGGAGGTACTTTGCCCACCCCTGCTATGAAGGATAGATGGAGGGTATCCCCGTGGAGGGTTCTTTAACATTTTAGTGAGACTTAATACCATGTTTCCTACTCCTCTGAGCTGAAAAGCATAGCAATACAACATGTCCCAGGAGGAAAATTCAATCCATTGTTACTCCACGTACATTAGCCTTTGAAATATAGCCAAAATAGAGGGGAAAGTAAAATAAATCCACTGCCAAGATGATGAGACTGTTCTTCGTTTAAAAAGAAAGAGCTCAATCATTATATATTTTGGCCAGAGAATCCCCAGGAAACTGGATTTGGAGGCTTTGATGCCCAAAGCTGCTGATCCTATAAAGAAGCCCACAGCTGTGATCTTGCTACCCCAATAAAATGTATCTGAACTTCTTGGCTCCCCCCTCTTCTGTTTTGTTTTCCCTTCCAGAGCTGCAGAGAGTGGTGGCTGAGCTCCTTGGAATGGAAGAAGCCCTCTTTGTTCCCACGGCCACCATGGCCAACCTCATTGCTGGTGAGTCTCACAACAGAGCTGTGGAATACTGTGGCCCACCAGGTGTTGGTGGACTACAACTCCAATCATCCCTCATCTGACTAGGGCTGATGGGAGTTGTATACTCCTAATACCATCTGAAATGTTGCAGGACCCATCCCTTAGCATTTATTGCTATTGTGCTGTACTGGCAAAGAAAATGGTGATTTATAGTGTCAGTTCCACCAGTTCTGCTCCACTGGCTGCCAGTTTGTTTCCAGGCAAAATTCAAAGTGCTGGTTATGACTGTAACAATCTTCCTTCTATATGATGAGGTAACAAAATTTCAAATCTCTATTGATTGTAAATCAATAAAATAAGTTTATTTTAGAAACAGAACAGAATAAAAGATTGTCAATAATAAGCTGTTGTGAACTTGTCTCTTAATCAATCAATTGCAGAGGGTTACAGAAACTCTTATATCAGATGCGACCCTTTTCCTAATCTTTAGGCCTTCCCTTGGTCTAAAAGATCAACTTTACTCGTTTTAACACACTGTCCCCTCAGAGACTTCAAGACTATAGCCCTTCTTGGGACTAGTCTTTTCCCAACCTCCCTCAACCAACTCCCTCCGACTTCTAACTCTCCCTTCTCAACTGCCCCAGAAACTTTATAGCTCCAGCCGGCCTCTGATTGGTTCAGAGTCTCTGGCTCCTGATTGGCTGACTCAAGATTCCGAGCACCACAATGACCTATAAAGCCCTATATGGCTTGGGTCGATGCTATTTAGCAGGCTGTATACCCCTCCATGAGCCATCCTGGGCTTTGAGATCATCAAAAGAGGCCCTTCTCTCCGCCCCACCACCAGCACATGAGAGAGGGCCTTCTCAGTGGCTGCCCCTAGAGTCCAGAACTCCCTTCCTGGTGAGGCCAGAATGGCCCCTTCTTTGTTGTCATTCTGCTGGTAGGGTAAGATAGGCTTCTAAAACAGAAGGTTTTAAAAGAACATCTTGGGGGTGTTGTACTGTTTTAAAATATATGCTTTTTAAATGCTTTTATATTTTTAAATTATATCCTATTTTTTAAAAAACAAGTAATCAGTTTTAACATTATAATAGTTTAATTTTACAGTTGTCCCTCCACATTTGCAGCTTTGACTTTTGTGGATATGGTTATTCCCATACGTATTTGATTAACATATTCTTTCTAGGAATCCCTAGGTCTTCCAGCCTGACTCTGTGGCCAACTTTCACTAGAAGTTGCGCTGGACGATGTAGAGATTCCTAAAGAGAACACTTATTTGGGCATTTGTAAGTCCTCCAACCCAATTTTACAGCAGATGTTGGCCACAGACTTGCACTGGAGGACTTAAGTTCCCAGAGGTGTTCTTTCAGGTTAAAAAAACTGTGGTTTTCATTTGCGGTTTTCCCACTTTCACAGGGGTCCTTTGTCCCTCATCCCAGTGAATGTGGAGAGTCCACTTTATTTTGTCACTTTTGTATATTTTTAATTGTACTGTGCTTTTAAATGGTAAGCCACTCTCAGTTCCAATTTGGGGGGGGGGGGAGGCAGGATAAAATAAATATAATAACAACAACATAAAGGTTGTTAATTTTTTTTTAAAGTCTTTAAAGTACAATTGGTGTGTATGGCTCTGTTTAGATTAGAATAAAGACAGAAATGCAGGTCCTTGCATTAGGAGTTTATTCTAGCCTTAGAATCACTTGTCAAAAGGGCACTGGAAAACGACTGAGGTAAGTGTGAATGACTGCTCTCACTCAGATATGTTTCAAGAGAGGGGAAGGCACCAGCAGAAGTACAGGTTGAGTATCTTTTATCAGAAATGCCTGGGGTCAGAAGTGTTTTGGATTTTTTTATTTTTATTTATTTATTTATTTATTTGGATTTTGGAATATTTGCTTATACATAAGGAGATATCTTGGTGATGGGAACTATGTCTAAACATGAAATTCATTTATGTTTTATATACACCTTATACACATAGCCTGAAGGTAATTGTATACATAATATTTTAAAAAATAATGTTGTGCATGAAACAAAATTTGTGTACACTGACTTTGTCCATGTGGACAATTTTGGAGTATTTCAGAATTGCGGATAAGGGAGACCCAACCTGTATTGTGTCTGTGGAAACGGCCATGAAAAGTCCATACTCATGTCTCCTATTCCATGACCATTAGTCTTACATTCCTCTCCCCCCCACCTACTGCCATTTCCTACACAGAATCTCCTCTTCTCATGGTTGTCCTTTCTTACCTTAGTCATGTGCCACTGTCACAGACGAGGGGCGCAGGTCCTGCTTGGGAAGAAGTCCCACATCCATGTTTTTGAACATGGAGGGGTTGCCCAGGTAAGTGGCACTGGGGGAAAGCCTACAATGCTTGCTTTCTCTTTTACCTGTCTTCTCTTAGCATATGGCCATGCCAGTGGAGCTTGGATGAGTTGTGGTATCCAGGGCATCACTGAGTCAAAGAATGGCTAATTCACCACAAGGGGTACAAGAGGCATTATTATACAGACTATTATACAAAAGAAACACAATTTAAATTTATTTTTGTTTGTTTTTGTCTTACATCTAAAAATGCCTCCAATGTGGGAGAGAACTCAAAAGAACAGTCAAATGTACATGCCATTCAGTACAGAGGTGGCATATATTAAGAACTTATTTAAACATGGCATAAAAAGACCACCATTACCTCTTAGATAATTTTTGGAATCTCATATTGCTGCCTAGGGCTAAGGTGTGGAAGACCCCAAGAAAAAAGCCAGTGTGATGTAGTGGTTAGCATGTTAGGCTATGCCTTGAAATAACCAAGTTCAAGTCTTCACTGTGCCATGAAACTCACTCGGGCCAGTTATTCTCTTAAACTGACCTACTTTACAGGGTTGGTGTGAAAAAAGAGGAAAGCCATGTTGCCTTGAACTTACTGAAGTAAAGGTAGAATATAAATGTACAATGATAGTAATAATAGGTAGTAATAGTAGTAATGATTAAAGAGTATTTGAAAGCTACTCAGAAGATCATGTGCTGTAGCTCTTCCAGGCACAGTGTCAAAGCTGAAAAATTATGCCTAAATTGTATCCAGAAAAAAGTACAGAATGAGTAGACTAATTAAACCATCTCAAGAGGCATATTTGGAATGAATTATGGTAAAGGCCTTCTACTTCTTGCAGCTGCCATAGCAAATGAAGTCATCAAAGCGACAAAAAGACTGAGTTTTCCAAAGCTTTTCCAGAATCTGAGGCTTATGGTAGAAGAGAAATAATGAGAATCCTGGTGATGTGCTTCCCCTAGTGGCCATTAATAGAAGCTGCATCCTTCATAAGCCATATCGTACAGTGGGTCCTTGGCGTCATCTGGAGCTTGGTTCCAGGACTACCACCACCACCACCACCCCATAGCTACAAAAATCCATAGCTGCTCAAGTCCCATTATATATAATAACAAAGCAAAACCGTGCCCCTTATATAAAATGGCAAACTCAATATTTGCTTTTTGGAATTTATATTTTAGTTAATATTTTCAAGCTGTGGATAGTTGAATCCATGGATAAAGAATCCGTGGATATGGAGGGCCAACTGTAGTTACATTAATCCAGGACTGCACTCACATGCATTTCTGTATACAAAATCAGAATAACGCATCTACGAAGCTACTTCTAATTAACTAATTAATTCCCAGTGATTGGGCAGTATATAAATAAATCCTACTACTACTACTATTATTATTATTATTATTATTATTATTATTATTATTATTATTATTATTGAGCCAACTATAGAGCTTTGTAAAGATTTGCTTTTTTTTGGGGGGGGGTCCCTTATTCCTGAGCCAGCATAGTTTCAGTGTTGGTCTATGACTCTGGAGACCAGGGTTCAAACCTCTGCTCAGCCATGAAAAGCCATTGGGTAACCTTGGGCAAGTCACACTCTTTGCCTTAGAGAAAGGTAATGACAAACCCCCTCTGAATAAATCTTGCAGATAAAAACCTGTGATAGGTTCACCTTAAAGGTGCCATAGGTTGGAAACAACTTGAAAACACACAACAACAATGCCTGGAACTGCCTTCCAAAACATCCACATGAACCCCCCTGCTTCTGCAATACACTTTTTCCACTAAATGTTTTTGAAATAATCACACTTTCCCTTTGTTCACTTTCTTCCCTTTCACTGTTTCATATAATGCACTGAATTTTAGATCATAGTTGCTTGAAGGAAAAGAACGACAACATTTATTTATAACACCCTTTTCACCAAAGAGCAGAAAATCAAACATATGTAATCAAAAACAAAACAATAAAGCACAACACTATAATATACTAAAATAATGTATTATCAAAACAAAATCCTCAGCACTCTACCTATCTCAGCCACCTTAGCACACTCAGCACCTTATTCCAGTGAACTGAAGAGGACCGTCTTCAACCCTTTGCAAAAATAGATAAGATTATCCTCTAGCTGGAGGTACAAAGGAAGACTGTTTGACAACTGCAGAGCCAGATTCTGAAAGACTCACAGCCTTGACAGACCCATACACATTGGTGGAACCACAAATAATCCTTTGCCTGTAGATCTTGCATGCTTAGATGCTACATGTCAAGCTAGAGGAATTTAGACTCCTTCCCTCCTTTGTACTCTGTCAAGTGCCAGGCACACACTGGTGGCCAAAAAGAAATGAAGCAAGGTGACAGAAGCTTCCAAAGGTCCCACAACAATGCTAGCACATAGTTTCCTGAACATGCTGGAGAGAATATGCCAGCCATGATGTGCAGAAATCTCTGAAAAGTACCACTCTTGGGCAGGAAAGAGAGAAGACACCATCCTACAGTTAAGATATGAATATTTTATTAGTTTTCACACATCACTGCCACTCATGCCAGAAATAAGCTTGGACTTTGAGACTCCCCCCCTCCTTTGTGGGTCATGTACATCCTCTGGTAGATTTCCAAACCAATAGGTACAGTGCAACTGTCGGGGTGGGGAGAACCCTACCATCCTCAATGCAATTGTTAAACAATGCTACTGTTAAATGGATTTGTAATTTGTTGACTGGCTGAACCCAAAGAGTGTTTACCAATGGCTCCTCTCCATCCTGGAGAGAAGGGACTAGTGGAGTACCACAGGATTCTGTCCTGGGCCCAGTGTTATTCAACATCTGTATCAATAACTTAGATGAAAGAATAGGGACATGCTTATCAAATTTGCAGATGACACCAAATTAGGAGGAATAGCTAATACCAGGATCAGTATTCAAAATTGCCTTAATAGATTAGAAAGCTGGGCCAAAGCTAACAAAATGAATTTCAACACAGAGAAATATAAGGAAGTGCACTTAGGACAAAAAAAATGAAATGCCTAGGTATAGGATGGGGGATACCTGGCTTACTGAGACTACATGTGAAAGGGATCTAGGAGTCCTAGTAGACCACAAGTTGAACATGAGTCAACAGTGTGTTGCAACAGCTAAAAAGGCCAATGCGATTCTAGCTGTATTAATAGAAGTATAATGTCTAGATGAAGGGAAGTAATAGTGCCACTGTATTCTGTTTTGGTCAGGCCTCACCTGGAATGGGCACCACAATTCAGAAAGGATGTTGAGAAGCTGGAGTGTGTCCAAAGAAGGGCAACCAAAATGGTGAAGGGTCTGGAAACCATGCCCTATGAGGAGAGACTTAGGGAGCTAGGTATTTTTAGCCTGGAGAAGAGAAAGTTAAGAGGTGATATGATAGCCTTGTTTAAATATTTGAAGGGATGTCATATTGAGGATGGAGCAAGTTGTTTTCTGTTGCTCCAGAGAATAGGACCCGAAACAATGGATGCAAGCTACATGAAAAGAGATTCCACCTAAACATTAGGAGGAACTTCCTGACAGTGAGAGCTGTTTGACAGTGGAACACACTCCCTTGGAGAGTAAGTGGAGCCTCCTTCCTTAGAGGACTTTAAATAGAGGTTGGATGGCCATCTGTCAGGGATGCTTCGATTGTGATTTCCTGCATGGCAGGATGAGGTTGGACTGGATGGCCATTGTGGTCTATTCCAACTCTTATGATTCAGACAACTAAGCTTTCCCCCTTCATCTCTCCAAGGCATCTCCTTCTGGCATTCGGAGGGGACAGCAAGTGCCCTACATCCCTACCCCCCACCCTGCCTTTTTAAAAAACTATTGGACTTGTGTCTTAGGTAATGCCAGAGCCTTGGATACAGAGAACTATGGTTGCAGCTAGGTGACAGTACTGATCAATCCTAAATGTATTCTTATCTCCTCCCTTCCCTTGCCAGAGATGCTTTACTGAACTTTTGCTGTTCTTTGCAACAAGTATACTGATGCCATGCCAACAAAAAGGTTTTGACTTTAGCTGACCCTGTCAAGGGATTTCTTCCTGTCTGACAACACTGTGACTGAAATATTATTTGCAGTTTTTGCTTAAGGGGAAAAAGCTCCCATGTCGTTCTTCATAGACTCTCTTACTTTTCTTCCTCCTTTTGGTTATCCCTGGTTATGATAAATTTTGCGCACATTGATCCTAAACTGATATCTGACTTTATGTCTCACTGATTGCAACAAGACTTGCTTCTACATTATGCATCTAGAATCAAGGTACCAGCCTCTATGACTTGTACTTTATAGAGAGAAAAAGAACAACACTGAAATTGCAAACAATATATGGGGTTGATGGTGCTTGTACTTCCACAAACAACATTTCCCCTCTACATTCTTATAATTGAATAACACTTAACACTTTTGAGTAGCCTTCACTCTGCTTCTTACTGGATCCCATCATAACTGACCTGTTCTCTGCACTCATAGCTCAGATTGTAGTCAGTTGAAGAAAGTACACAGAGAAACACAGGAATGAACACACAATACACATGGCTTGATCAGAACTGAAGTCTCTTTAGATTCAGATTCTATATTAATGCAACTAACTAGCAGCTTCTTAGAAGTCCACAGTCAGGACTGACATGATCTGTCTTACATGCAAGTCTTTGCTTTGTTTACATAGAAGTAAGTCCCGTCTTGTACAATTGACTTAAGTATACAAGCACGGGAGGCAGTTGGGGTTCTGACACTCCAGATGCTGGCTGGATTGCAATGCCTATCATTCCTCACCATTGGCTATGCTGATTAGAGCTGATTGGAGATGTGATTGAGCAGCATCTGGAGAGCCACAACTTTCCCAGCCTAGGATTAAAGCTTTGGTCCTGCTTGTGCAGCAGCTGACCTAAAGATAGCAATTAGAGCCTCAAAATATCTGAAAAGGATATTTTCCTCACTAGCTTGTTATCGCAAAGGTTCTGTTGTGTTCACAGGTACTGATTGTCTATAGGCCCAGATCACATAATTAGCATTATACCCAGGGTCACAGCTCACCAAAATAGGTCATAGGCCTGTGATTCTGCATACAAAATTTTGTTTTCTAGAGGTTTGTGGTAACTCTGGGCACCAAATGCTACAACATAACATAAATGCCATCAAAGTTAACTTTATTTTCTTCTACCAAAAGGAATTTAACATCTGCAGATTCCACTTTCACTGTCATTGCCTCTTGCCACCCACTTTGCTCTGGAACAGGTGGCTGGAGTCCATTCAGAGCTATTGCAGGATCTGCCCAATGGGCTCTTCTGTCTTGATGAACTGGAGTGTAAGATCCAGCAGGCCCACAAAAGCCAGTATCATCCCCGCCCTGAGCTCATCTGCCTGGAGAATACGCACTGCTCAGCTGGAGGACGTGTGCTGCCCCTCATGTACCTGCGGGAAGTGAGTACTGTGAGCTCCCTCCCTCTACTTACTGCAAACGTTCATCTCAGTTCCTACCTGAATGGGCATCTTTTCCCATTGTGGGGTTTCTGAGAAGGGCATCAGCAATTGCAAGTGGCCTGCAACAAAAAATTGCCATTCATACACTATTCCTCCAAAACAGGAAACCTTTTGACTTAAAGATGTATTTTGAACTATAACCACCATAATCCTTCAGCATTGGCTTTGCTGGGTGGGGCTGGTGGGTGTTGTAGGCCAAAAGAGGGAGAGGCTTCCGCTGCTGCGCCCTGTAGCCAATTTTTTTGTCCTTCCAGGATGTTTGCTGGTGGCTGTCATTAAATTTCTTAGTCTTTTTCTCATCCCTGTTTCCTCTCCTACTTCTTCAACTGACACATACTAAATCTGGGACGCTCATAGGTCCTTGTCAGACCAATTACATTTCTTTTAATTTACAAATTTATGCTGAAGTATGCTTAGGGAGTTTCCAAAGATGGAGAAACTACTACTCTTATTTTGGGGGTGGGGATCAGATTGGGCAAACACCCAAGCCTGCTCCTGGAAAGAATTATGATTCAACTACTAGCATGTTTCCCTATGCTATTAGAGAGAATTATGGTAATAAATTACAATAATGAACTGAAGTCTCAATAATGAATTCAGGCTCTCCTGGTTGGGTTCAATCTTAGTAAGCAATCTCCTGCCTGGACATTTTGACGTCTCTGACTGTTCCCCAATTACAGTCCAGCATTGCCTCTTCACTGTTACGTCTGAACTAGAGCCACCCTTCCCTGATCTAAAATGTCCTATCTTGGGTCAGAATGCCCCTGGATTACCTTCCTCTGCCTCTTGCTCATCTTTCTTCAAGTGGTAACAGCCCCCTTCTCAACACAGGTGCACCAACTAGCCCAGCAGTATGGGTTGCGGATACACATGGATGGTGCCCGGGTGCTTAATGCTGCTGTTGCATTGGGGGTACCAGCAACTCGTATATCTCAGCATTGTGATTCCATCTCTTTGTGCCTCTCAAAGGTGAGGAGTTGCTAGTGGGGCTGTAAATATTGCAAAGGGCATGCAGGTGAAAGAGTACAAATGTAGCACCTATGAGGTTTTCCTAACTATAAACTATGTCAGAACCCTATGACCATGTGTTGAGTACACCAAAATGGATGCTTTACCAGATCCCTCCTAGCCAATGGGGATGTAGGACTGCAGCTCCCATGCTCCCTCACTATTAGCTGCACCAGTTAGGGCTGATGAGAGAAGCCCAGAACCCTTAGCAGGACACATGTTATCTATCCATGAACCGGCAGCGATTAGAGGAGATCGTTAAAGAACAACTGCACACTACAAGCAGAGTCACTGGGATGAATTGTGAGGCAGGTGTTAGGCTATTATATGGTTCTTATTTCCTTTTTGCTCTACAGGGTGTGGGTGCACCAGCAGGTGCACTTCTAGCTGGATCCAAAGAGCTCCTCTCAGAAGCCTGGCGTGTGCGCAAGCTCCTTGGAGGTGGGATGCGCCAGGCAGGGGTTCTGGCAGCAGCGGGGCTTGTTGGATTAAGCCAAATGGAGGAGACTCTGGAGAAGGACCATAGTAATGCCAGGTGCTTTGCCCAAGGTACCTATTTTGTGAGAATAGGATGGGGAGACATAGATTAACTTCTAGGTCTCCTCAGAGCAATTAATTGAAACTGCCTTCATAGATACTGTGTACTACCTTGAGTACACTAACATGGCTGGAGAATAGATATCTTTTTGTTGGGTTGGGCTGGTAAAACCCATTTTATCAGGTTAGGCCCTGCTGTAAACTGGGGAGAAGCTCTCTTTTTCTCTGCCTTTCTTCTTCATATTTCTCTCACAAGCACATTTTTTCATGTGGTAGAATGCTAGTGTTAAAGGCAAGGGATTCTCACAATGTCCCATCTTTCTGACTCCCATCATTTTTCCTCACAGGTGCCTCTGCTTTTAGTTCCTCTCTCTGCTTCATAAATCCAGCCACAGTGGAGACCAATATTGTCATGGTGACAGTGTTAACACCCGGGCTGACTCCTGTCAGGTTGTGTGAACTAATGGAGGCTGTGAGTGAAGAGGAGATTGCTGTCACAGGACAAGCCATTAGCGTGAGGCTCTTCCCATGGGGTGAACACTGCCTTCGTGCTGTCTGGCACTGTGACGTCTCCCCTCATGACACACAACTTGCTGTGAACAAGTTGCGCTTTGTACTAGACAGGTATGAGCAGTAATATCCTATCGGGCTTCAGACCAGAAGTTAAGTTGGTGCTTGGCATGTCAATGTGGAATTAAGCCAGAGCATGCTGTTAAACTCAGTTATGCTAGTCTCAGATTTAGTTTTGCCAGTTGATCTGAAACTGAGACTGAAGTCTATATAAAACAGGGCATTGCAGTGGAAATGCAAATCTGGATGCCAACAAAAGGAAGACTTCAAGCACTACACACCACCTACAGGCTCAAACAAACATATTTGGCAACTCCTGCATCCCTTTTAATTCTGTTCCTGGCCACCTTACCTATTAGCCCATGATTCAAGACTGGTGTGCTTAGAAAAACACCATTCTTCATCCTATGATCTTAGGTGGAAATTAACAAAAGTCCAAGATGGAAATTGGTTTAACCTCTATCTTCACACTGCTCCATGTATTGACCTCTGCAACAAAGGCATCTCTGTAGCATTCAATGTGCAGCATACCAGGAAAGTAGCCCAGTGCAGCTGGCCAGTCCCCTGCTATGGAGAGACAGTGGTGGGAGAGCCAGTTAACATCTAAGTGTGGAACTTTCCAGGATCCTTTCTCTCCAGACCCCAGGCTGTCTTCCAACAGCTTGCCTTCAATGAGCTACTGATATTTCACCACCTGGGACCAATTCTGCAAGAAGTGCCCATCTTTTTCAGCCTCACCACCTCCCACTGATCACAGTGGAGAATGTTGTTACCCAAAAATACTCCACTGTTGCCAACTGAGGTCTTTTGTGAGGCACTGCAATGATTGTAGTGTAGCTGGAGGCATCCCTTTCTTCAGCCCAGATGGTACCAGCACCCACTGTGCCTCTCTGTGTCTGAGAACTTCCAGAAGTGCTCTTGTTTCAGGAAAGCAGACAGAGCTAGCAGGACCTTAGGACAGAGAGGCCATACAGACTGACTTGCTGCAGACAGTAGCAGTGGGCCTTCTGGAAAAATGATTAAACTATGTCAGCCATGCATAAACTCCCACTGCTTGTGCAACCTCTCTGCAAGCATTGCACATATTGCTGACTGTCTCTGTCTGAAGGGAATCATTATTTCAGAAAGTAATGCTACATCTACTTACTGGAGCAATTTATTTCAAGATGTTCCAGGTGTGCCAAAGGAGGACAGACAGTAGGCCATGCTTTGAGCGGTACTATCTATGCATAGTGAGAGATAGGATGATGGGCTCTGGCCACCACAGTTCTTGGGAAAGGGACAGGGTGTCACTTGCTTATCTTTGTGCTGAGGAATGGAGTTTTAAGCTTGGCCCTTCCCAGCACTCTGTGAAACCAAAAAGCATAGAGGGTGACTGTTAGGCCTTATGAGTAAGAGCTTCCCCCTGACATCACACCTCTATCTGCTAGTCACAACCCTGGCCCTGTAACTCCATATGATCATGGTGTGTGTGTTATTTTTGTGGAAGAAGAGGGAGCAGTGTCAGGATTTCTCATAAGGGACACGGAAGGTGCCACTGTGAGAGCGAGAGATTCCACTGCAAGCCTGGTAGCACTGTTAACAACTCTCCCCCAACCCCTGGCCATCCTCCTACCCTTTCCAGGGTGATCAAATGGCCACTGAATGTGCATCCAGCTTCAGGTGGAGCTGCCGAGCAGCCAGGAGAAGAAGAAAACCAGCCAGTCCCTCGGTGCCAAAGGAGAGCCAGGCAAGAGCCAGCGACCAGCCAAAGGTAATGTGGACATGCTCGAAGCGCTCTTGGTCAAACATACGCACTGTCTCTGTGAATGCTGCTCCAGAGTAGCAGATGTAGATGCTAATTCCTGACAGTGTCAGCAGTGCTGGGTAGGAAAAAAAAGAGGAGTGGGAAAGAAAAAAAAACGCATCAGAGGCAGTCCGGACAGCAGGCATTACTCTGAATAGAAAGCCTATTAACAGCCTGCATGGTGTAATGGTTTGAGTGTTGGACTACGACTCTGGAGAACAAGGCTTCAATCCCCACTCTGCCATGACAATAGCAGCTTTATTTATATACCGCTTCATACTGAATTAAGCAGTCTCTAAGCAGTTTACAACTGTAAGGTAATTACCCACAACAAGATGGGTATTCATTTTAGCGACCTCGGAAGGATGCAAGCCTGAGTCGAGCTTGAGTCCTGGCTAGTACTGAATTTACAACCTTATGGTTTTGAGTGAGTGGCTGCAGTACAGGCATTTAACCACTGTGCCACCAGGGAAACCCAGGGGTGACCTTGGGTGAGCCACACTCTCTCAGCCTCAGAAAAAGGCAATGACAAACCTCCTCTGGATAAATCTTTCCAAGAAGACCCCATGATAGGGTCACCCTTAGTATAACTGTAAGTCAGAAATGACTTGAAGACACACAAAAATAAGAACAATCCCATAAATTACATGGATAAATAAATGGAGCCTTGCTTGGCAGATATAGGACAACTGCTCTTACCATTAGGCAAAGTGAGGCATCCACCTTGAGCAGGTGGTTTGGATGCATAAAAGAGCAGCAAATTTTTAGCTGTTTAAGTCATGTTCGTTCTACCTGAGAAGGGTTGACAGCTTTGAAACATATGTTCTATTTCCTGTGCACATGTGTTTCTTAGTTCAGGGTGTTTGGGTACTCTGGGAATACCTTTGATGCTTCAGCTACAAAATATTCTTGGGGACATGGTACATTTTTATATCCTGCAGTACACTGGAATTCTCAAAGGGGTCAGAAAAAACCACAGATTAAGTCATTCAGTGCACCTTTTTTTCCCCCTAGATGAGGAGAGTTAATAAGTCTGCTTGCCCATCACCTAGTTCAGAACTGTCTAACCTGGCCTGACAATGGCTCTTTGGGGTCTCAGGGTGAGCTCTTTCACATCAACCGATAACTGTTCTTTCTTAGATGATATGTCAGGGGTTGAATCTGGAACCCTGTATAAACTAATATTTCAGATAAACAATTTTGAGACTCAAGCCTGCCTTTAAAGATGTACAGTTTAAAAATAAAATCTCCTAGGTGGAGTTATCAAGAAAAAAAATGAGAGAGAGAGAATGAAACAAGAAATTTGGGATTGAAATATATACAATATGTACTTTTAAGTCCTATTTTTCTAATGAATTTTATTGCTTTAATAAAATTAATTGCATATTTATGACTTAAGCATTTACAACTATTTGTAAATTTTTAGGACAATTTTACTTATTTGGCTTTATTTATAAGATTTAGGTTTTGTACTATTCCCTCAAAGTGGGCAAAGGGGAGGAAGGGGCTGCAAGGAGACTAGCCAAAGCAGCCTACAAAGGTTCCTGATATCAATAAACCAAAAGGGATGAAATGATAATCCCTGACCCCATAATGTAGGGCTGGGCAATTTGTGGCCCTCTAGATATTAGACTACAATTCCCATCATCCATCCACATTGGTTATGCTGGTCTAGACACTGACAGAAGATGTGGTCCAACAGTATCAAGAGTCATACATCCTCCAATCCTGTCATCTTAGTCATACCTCTCTCCTCAAGTCTACACTGGCTGTCCAGGAGGAAAAAGAAAAGAAAAGCAATCAGGAATTGGTAATGAGACAAAATACCATTCCCATGGCAACAAGGATGTGGCTATCACACAAATAGCCACTAATTGGCACCTTTACACTTGGTTGGCTGTGGCCAGCTGGCAGCCGGAGCCAACTCGGGTTCTAGTAAATAACCCCCAGGAGCAGAAATTGGGCAAGTGCTCAGTGGCAATTTTGACCACTGGAGCACCACTCCAAGACCTTTCCAGCCTCAGGATCACTCACCACCCATCAGAAAATAGCAGCCTGTGAACTGAAGAAGGCAGGTGCTCCTAACTAAGGATCCGATGATCCCACAGATCCAGCCAAAAACAATCAAGATGAGACTGAGCGGTAGGAGGACCACAAAGGCTCGGTGCATGCCTGGCAAAGAGACAGAAACAACAGATGTTGAGTTACAGAGGGCCAGAAAACATACCTGTTGTTTAGAGGCTAGACAAGTGGACTTGTCATTTCATCCTGAAATTAACTATTGTATTTTCTGTTGAGTGGAAAAGCAATCCTGCTATCTCCACTCTGACATGAAGGATGAAAGTCAATCTCCAACCATAATTTGAGTTTATAGATGGTACCAGCCTTACTCAACCCTAATTTCCAACAAGTTGGTCCCACCAACAGAAGGCATACGTCCAAATTCACCGTAACTATAAACTGAAGATTGCCACCACCTTCCAGAATCCCAAGCCCCATAAAATATTCTCTACTCACAGATAAGATGTTGGAGTGATGCTGGAACCTGCCAGCTCTCTGCACCAAATGGGTCAATCAAAGGTATGCAGGCATTCTGCCCTGAGGAGAGAATAGAGAACCACAGCATCAGAAGGGGAGACGCATAACTCACCCAGCCATGGAGGCAATGCTCAACTGCTTCCTCTCCCTATTTAGCAGTGTGAATTCATGCAGTATATTCTGAAGCTCTGACACAAACACCTGTCCATAAAATCAGCTGGCACTGACTTACTATTGTCTCTCTTATGAGAGGGCAGTAAGCCCTCCGCATTCACTGGAGTTAGGAGCACAGGACCCCCATGAAAGTCGGGAAATAGCACAAAACAACTTTTTAAAAAGTTCTCTAGGAATCTCTAGTCTAGGTTCTCCAGCAGAACCCTGTGGTCAACATCTGCCAGAATTTGACCACAGAATCATATTGGAGGACCTACAAATGCCTAGAGAAGTGTTCTCTCTAGCAATTTCTAGGTCCTGCAACACAACTGTATGGTCAACATCCTGCAGAATTTCCTGGAAGACCTAGTGATTCCTAGTGAGGACATATTAATCAAATCTGCAAATAATCAAAACTGCAAAAGTCAAAGCTGTAAATGTGGAGGACCAACTGCAATGCCTGAAGGCTTGTTTTTATTTTGGTCATTTACTTTTACACCTTATTCCATTACTTCTCAGAGTAACTTAATTGATAGAGGACTCCCTTCTACCTGTGTTAATGCCACAGCGGCTGATTCACTACCTTACTGTAGTGGAAGTCTCCATTTCAAACATGGGGGAGGAATGTTATGTGGGCCAGGGTGCACTCGGTAAGAAAATTGGCCCTCTTATTGGGCTGCAAGTTGCTAACCTTTAGTAGTCTGGAAGACCGTTCCCTCTCCTACCTGAAAAGTGTTTCAAAATTGCAAGAACAAGGTAAGTGATCACATTCCATTATTTCTGCCCAAAACTGCACTTTGCAGGCTGCAAATTCAAGCCTCACTTGCAGATGCGGAGAGAACGAGCGACACGGCAGGGCTCTGAGGCCAGAACAAGTCTAGCTTTCCTACTTTCTTTGTTATTTGCGCTGGGCTATTTCCACAGGAGTCCAGTCATCATACCACTGGGGAGCCCAGAACTCTTGCCAGGCATCAGAAGTGGCAATAAGTGTATTTGATGGTCTCTTTGACAGCCAGACAAGTTGTCTCCAACCAGGTGCAGCTAGCTTGAGGTTACACATTTCTGATTATCTTTGCCCTAACTCAGCTCAGCCTTCTCAGCTGATCTTCAGCCACAAAGGCACCTTGAGCACTGGACTCGACTCTAGAGGCCAGGGTTCAAATCCAGGTTCAGGCATGTTAACTCACTGGATGACCTTGGGCAACTCACACTCTCAGAGGATGGCTATGGCAACCCCCCCTCCAAGAAACTTTTTTAAAATTTATTTATTTATTGAAATACAAAAAATAAGACAACAATAAACCATTTCTACAGACTTCTACACACACAACATCACATCCACCTAAACCAAAATAAAACACACAGACAAACCCACATTAAACCCAAAAAATGACTTCCTGAGTTCCTTCTAGACCTATTTCTTTGTAATAATTCAAGATTTTCCATTTACCCATAATAAATTATTTACCTTACTTGGTTTATAACTCTTCATAATGCTAATCAAATATACCATATACAGTATGGCTGTTCAATTTAAATTCCAATTTAAATTATCTATATTTCTGTATTTTCACATTTCTTATTTTGAAAATTACATTACTTCAGCAATTACTTTTTCTTCCCATTCTTTTTGTAGAACATTTACAAATGGTTCCCACTCTCTTTTACAATTCTCCCAGGACTTTCCTCTTAGTAAGGATGTTAGTTTATTAACATATAGTCCAAAACATTCATCAGTTGTTCCTTACAATTTGGAATTCCTTTCCCTTTCCCTTTGGAAGCATATAAAATTCATGCAGCAGTTATCAGATCAAATAAAAGTTTGCCATGTTTATTTTCTAATTTATCATTAGAAACCATAGCTAAAAATATAGCTGAATTTCTGTTTTTTCTTGAGAATTCAGAATTTTGGAAATGAAATCATATATTTTACTACAATAAGTGTTGGCCAGTTTACAGTTCCACCATAAATGAAAAAAGTACCTGGTTCCTCAACACACTTCCAACATTTGATCCATGTGCTTTTCTATATCTTAGCTAATTTGGATGGTGTTAAGTACCATCTGTTTTGCATTTTTTAAAAGTTATCTCTTAAATTATAACTTAAAAGTACATTTTAATCTTTTTGATCAGGATTTCTCCCACTAATCTAATTGGATTAGATTAGTGGGAGAAATCCTGAGCCCATTTCACCATACTTGTTTTAATGGTTTCATCTTGCATTTCCAGTTTTAAGAAAAACTTCTAGAAATATGAAATTTTCTGAAGTTATGATCTTATCGAAATCCTGATCTGCTGTTTTGATTCCCATTGCATTTATATCTTTCATAAATATTTCCCCATGAAGAAACTTGCCAAGAAAACCGTCATAGTGACGCTTTAGGGTTGCCATATGTCGACTAGAAGGCACACAGCACAGACATACACATTCTGAGTAGTTTCTTAACTGGAGCCAGTCTTTTGTTCCTCCTTCCCAGCTCCATTACCACCACCAGGTTTTTCCTAGATCTCCTTGCACTCTCTTTTAAGGATGCTACATAAACGTGCTTGGAAAGCACCAGTGGGGTCTGGCACAGTGGGGATAATAGGAATAAGAACCTATCGTGGGGTTTTCTTGGCAAGTTTCTTCAGAGTGGGTTTGCCTTTGCCTTCCTCTGAGGTTGAGAGAGAGTGACTTGTCCAAAGTTATCCAGTGGACTTCCATGGCCGAGCTTGGATTTGAACCCTGGTCTTCAGAGTCATAGTAGTGTCGACACTCAAACTACTACACAATTCTGGCTCACTCTCTTGGTAGAGAGGTCCTGAAAAGTGCTGCTGTCTTACTTCCAATCATTTTCCCTCAGTGAAAATAGCTTGAGTGTTGAGATGATGAATTATTATTATTATTATTATTATTTTCTTATATCCCACCTTTCTCCCAACATTGGGACTCAAAGCAGCTAAGAACAAATTTAAAAACAATAAGACCACAACTCTGGAGACCAAGGTTCGAATCCCGGCTCAGCCATATGAACACACTGGGTGACCCCTTGGGTAGGTCACGCTCTCTCAGCCTCAGAGGAAAGCAAAGGCAAACCCCCTCTGAAGAAACTTGGCCAAGAAAACCCCATGATAGTTGCACCTTTTTGCGGTGGTGGTGGTTGTGTGCCTTCAAGTCCTTAGGCAAACCTGTCACAGGGTTTTCTTGGCAAGTTTCTTCAGAGGAAGGTTGTTTGCCATGGGCATCCCCTGAGGCTGAGAGGGTCAGAAAGGACACTAACCTCCAGGGGACAGACTCCTGAGCACAGGGCAGGGAAGTGGTGGCTGTTAAAAGAGCAAATGTCACACTCTCTCAGCCTCCTCAGGGGAAGAAGGCCATGGCAAAGCAACCCCTCTCAACACACCTGGCCAAGAAAAACAACAACAACAACAACAACAGCCCATGCTAGGTTTTTCTTGTGGTTGTGTGCCTTCAAGCCTTTCCCGACTTATCCTGGGCAAACCTCTTCTGAACAAGCCTTGCCATGAAAAAAACACCCCCCTGGAGAGGTTCCCCTTGTGCTTCTGGGCCCTCAGTGACTCCTTCCCCAAATGACAAAGCAACCCCCTTTCCGGGGGAGGGGGTGTTCCTTGGCCAGATTTGTTCTGAGAGGCTGAGAGAGTGTGGCTCCTCCTCGCCCAAGGTCCCGGCGGGGTCTCCACCCTCACCCAAGTGGGCAAGCAAGCCCTGCCTAGAACCCAGCACTCCCAAGCCCTCTACAAGGCAAGACACCCGCGCCGCCTGCCTTGGCCCCAGCAGTGGGCTGGCCCTGGCCCTGGCCTTGAATACCTTCGCAGAGGCGCCAGAGTCCGGAGTGCGAGTCCAGCTGCTGCTGCTGGGCGTCCCAGGCGCTGCTGCTGCTGCTGCTGCTGCTGCTGCGGTTGCCGGGTGCCAGGTCCACGCGGAGCAAGTACCAGTAGTCGGTGGCCACGGCGGCGGCCAGGAGGACGAAGCTGCAGAGCCCGCTGAGGGCAGCCCCCAGGCAGAGCGGGCCAGGGGACACCCCCATCCCCGCCGTCCTTCCAGCATCTGCCCACTGCGCAGGCAGAGCAGAGCAGAGCAGCAGAAACGCCCCCCGCCTCGCCTTGCCTTGCCTCTGGGTGAGCAGCCGTCCTCCTTTCCCAGGACGCGTCCTACATCGCCAGTGACGTCAGCAGGGAGGGTGCTGGGGGCTCCCACCCCACCAGGGGACACCCCCTGAAGAGTGGGGAGACACCACTGCCCCCCAGACACCTGTCCCTCTTGGAAAGGCTGAAGAGGTGGTGCCAGTGGGGCTGAGGCTCAGTGGGAGGAGAAAAGGCAGGCCCCAGGGTTGGTGGGGGGGTTGGTTGTTGAAATAAATCAATAATAGCAATAGCAAGCCCATTTCTATACCACAGGGACGAAGGTGAAGATGCCCGTTCTGACCATCTGAGGCCCAAGTGCTGCATGATGGGGTGCGCTCTCACCCCTAGTCCCAGCTTCTGCCAACCTAGCAGTTTGAAAGCATGCAAATGCAAGGAGGTAGATAGGTACCACTCCGGTGGGAAGGTAGCCTTCGGTGGAGTCATCATGCGGACCACATGACTACCAGTGCAGTCCTCATACAAGGCTGGCTCTTCGGCTTAGAAACGGAGATGAGCACCATCCCCTACAGTTGGTTAGGACTAGACATCCATGTCAAGGGACTACCTTCACCTTTTAAGTGGTTTACAAAGTGTAAGGTAATTGCCCCCAACAAGCTCAACCTCAGAGGGATGCCAGGCTGAGTCAACCCTGAGCCCTGGCTGGGACTGAACTCACAAGCTTGTGGTTTGTGAGCAAGTGGCTGCAGTACAGGCATTGAAGCACTGCACCACCAGGGCTCATTATTAATTAAAAATTTGGAAATACAATTAAAATTTTATTCTTTAAGAAAAATGTGGGGGGGTACCAAATTTTCATTTCCGCCACATGAAACTATTCAAAGATATAGCCATGTTCATCTGTAGAATCAGCATGGAGAGAGATCTGAGGGGCTACAAGATAGCCTTGGCTGAAGAGCAGGGTATAAATAAATATTATTATTATTATTATTACACATGAAACTATGTATATGTAAATGCATTGAGGCTGTGTGTATGATATTGTGATTTAAAGGTACAGTCAGCCCTCCATCTCAACAGATTAAAACATCCACAGCTTGAAAATGTTCAAAATGAGTACAGTCTGTCCTCCTTATGGGCAGATTTAGCCATCCAGGGAGGGCAAGCCCCTGTTTTGCTTAATGATGGCACATGTACATAGCTGCAATAGTGAGCACCACACCACCATTAATTTCAATGGTACTTCAGCATGCATGGATTTTGGTATCTGCAGGAGGGGGGTCTGGAATGGATCCCCCACAAATATGGACCTTTAAATCACAATATCATACATTCCAAATAGCCAACCTTGATTTTGCCATTTTATATAAGAGACAACATCCTACTATGCCATTGTATTTAATGGAACTTGAGCATCCACAGATTTTGGAATCTCAACTCAGGCTTGCATCCTTCTGAGGCAGTCGCTAAAATGAATACCCAGATTGTTGGGGGCAATTAGCTTACACTTTGTAAACCACTTAGTTAGTGCTTAAGTGCACAATAAGTGGTCTAGAAATGTACTTGCTATTGCTATTCAGCTTTGTCGCCCCCAGCTGTCAGCCGGCTCGCCCTGTCTCCATTTCAGAGTCCCTCAGGTTTCCAGAGATAACTGAAAAAGAACCCCCTCTTCCCTCTTTCTTTCTTCCCCTCCCCTCCAGAGGCCCACATTGTGTCCAGTTCTGGGCACCACAATTCAAGGGAGATACTGACAAGCTGGAAGGTGTCCAGAGGAGGGTGCCCCAAATGGTGAAAAGTCTAGAAACTATGCTCCTGAGGAGCAGCTTAGGGAACTGAGTATGCTTAGCCTGGAGAAGAGAAGGTTAATAATAATAATAATAATAATTTTTATTTTTACCCCGCCTTTCCAAACGCATGATCAAGGCGGCTTACAAGAGGTGCTGTGGTAGCCCTAGTTAAATATTTGAAAGGTTGTCATGCTGAAAATGGAGCATGCTTGTTTTCTCCTGCTCCAGAGAATGGGGCTGCATCCGTACTTGCAAAATAATCTGGTTTGACACCACTTTAACTGTCATGGCTCCATGCAATGGAATTCTGGGAAATATAGTTTTGCTAGATATTTATCCTTCTGTCAGAGCGCTTTGGTGCCACAACAAACTACAACTCCCAGAATTCCATATCATACAGTCATGGCAGTTAAAATGATGTCAAACCAGATTGTTTCTGTATTCCAGATGTAGCCTAGAACTCTTCCAAGTCTACAATTCTATGATTCTATATTGAGATTTGCTCCAATAATGGACTCCCCCACAAACCCTCACTTTCCCCCCTCCATTGCTGCACTTGGGCATCTGACTCTGGGAGACCAATCACGAAAAACCTAAGGTACAGAGACACATGAAAAGAGACAAGAGCAGAAGAGATAAAAATACTATTTCATTCCTAAAAACTTTAAATGTTCATTTTGATATTTGTGGGCTGGCTCAGGCTAAGAGTGACTAGCTCAAGCTCATTCAGTGTGTTGAGCTTAACAGCTGAGTAAGGAATGTGAGCCTGTTTCCTTTGCTTGGGGTCCAATAGTCTAACAAGCCACACCAGCCCTTATTTAAGTTACAATTTGTGGCATAAAGTGCACAGATATGTCTGGGACAGGGTCCAAGTAACAAATTTAAATTTTAAGAAAAAGTCAATGATGGGTTGAAGTTGATGGCACTTAACTAATTTTATTTCATTTCTCCATCCAGTCCCACATCTTCAGTTGCTTCCCTTGATAGTTCTCTTTAGATGCATCATCATTGTCAAAGGAAAGTATATTTTAATTGCTATACAGTACTTTATGACCAAGCCAAAATAACCACATATTCTTCCCTACTTTCCCCATTGTTCTGCAGTTTTCCCTCATCTTGTGAGCAACAGCCCATGCAAATCAAGGATCACCCAGTCACAGCCCCACAGTTTGATACCTGAGACAAAAAGCCCACCTCATCCCTGCCCAAATGTAAACAACTAATCAATCATAGCTGAGTATTCACTGACCTTTAATGGCATCTCAGAATGTGTTGAGGTGGAGCCCCTTGCTGGGCATACCAGTATTAGCTAGTCCCACCCAAGAAGGCAGCAGCTTTCTCCCCTTCATGCTAGACAGAGCTATGGCACACTTTACAGAAAGTGTAGTTCAATTATTTCCACTATTCTATCTGCAATTACTCTGGGAGTTCATTATAGCTTCACCACAGAGAGAAAAGCGAGGACTTAAAACTTCTGGAAAAGTGCATCTACATTGCTCGCTCATTGTCAGCACTCAGCAGGAAGGATTCTGACTTCCAGAGGCACAATTTAACAGAAATTGCTAGTTTATCCCGTCAGCTTTTCTGTGAACTTAGCTGTCTCCCTGTGTGATTAATCACCTACAGTGTCGGCAGCGCTATGAAGCCACCTTTCTCCAAACGGGATTATATACTAAGAAATCAACTCACAACAAGATGCGGATGGACAGAGCAAGGAAAGGTCGGTCTCCTGAGGCTTTTTCTTCCTCCACAGTACAAAAGTGTTTCAAAAATGATAGAAACAGAGCTTACATTTTTTGATACTATCAAAAATGCTAGCATATTAGATGCCAGTATAATTAGTGACCACAAACAAAATTACTGCACTCCTCAAAACCACTTCTAACATCCCACTGTTATAAACAGGTTGCAGTTGTTTTATTATTAACTTAGTGTTGGCTGTTTTAATATTCTCAATTTTTCAGTGGGCATTTCAGTTCCCACATCAGATGGTCTTGTAGTTCCCACAAAAGAAGTGGGAAAATGCACTTTTCCCCATCATAGCTGTGTTGCCTAGTTATTGTGGGTTCCTATTATCACAGTTATCTTGGTTTCATTGGTGATTGCTAAGTGTTCTTGAAAAACACAGGTTTGCTGGGATCTACCCAAAGGTTCCACGTTCTACCAGTGGGTAGGAGGCATAGATAGGAGACAGGGCTAAAGGTAAGTAGATGAGACCTGACGCAATTCTCTTACACATTTGCAGATTTCCTCCAAACAATATGAACCATAGCTCAATTTTATGCATGAACAATAGAACCAGCATAGTGTAGTGGTTTGGGCATTGGACTAGGACACTGGACGACTTAGGTTTGAAACCCCACTCAGCCATGGAATTCATTGTTTTGGTTGGTCTTGGCCAAGTCATACTCTCACAGCCTCAGAGGAAGGCAAAAGCAAGCCCCCTCTAAATAAATCTTGCCAAGAGAACCCCATGGTAGGGTCGCCTTAGGGCCACCATAAGTCAGGAATGATTTGAGGGTACAACAATAACCCAGGAATAAACTTCAGTGTTAGTATCTTCCCACACTGCACAGAACAGCTTGGATCTATACAACTAATCTAAGTTCTAGTCTACCTTCCTGTTTCCATCTTCAGAGGACGCAAATGTAGGGTGCAATTTTGTGCTCACCAAATCAAAAATGTATTTTTGGTTACAAAGATTGACACATTGTTTCTTTCCTAATCCATGTTAGGAGCCATCAAAGATAGTAGTATATGTGATGAATTTTGTATGCATTTCCTTTAGTGGCACTTTATCAAGAAAATTCTTTTAAAAGATAATGAAGTTAGTATCCATCATGCTTTGTGGCAATGAATGTTATTACTTAAGTATACATTCTTGGAAAAGGCATACTCTGTCTAAGAGAGAGGCAAAGGCAATCCCTCTCCGAACAAATCTTGCCAAGAACAGATAGGTTTGCCTTAAAGTCGCCATAACTTAGAAACAACTTGAAGGCACACAGCAACAACACATTGCATGAAGTATTGCTTTGTTTACCCTGAATATGCTGACAATGTTTAATTAATGATTGCAAGGTACATTCTTCCGAGAAGAATAGTTATCTATTCACATCCTTTGAATCATTTGTAACTTCATTGTCCTACCTTCAGAAAATCAGGGGGGGGATGTCATTTCAGAGGTCATTTCACAGTATAGGTGTATGTCCATTTAAGGAATCAGTAGATAAACAAATGGATGACTGAGCTTTCTCTGATGTCCTTTTTGAGAAAAGATGACTGTTTGCACATCGCTGATTTACATAATGGTATTATAACACCTGATTTTTTGTTTTCCCATCTCTGCCTAATAGTTCCTAAGAATAAATTGATGCTTTCAGTGAGTTTTTTTCTATAAGTCCAAAATCTCCCTCCAAATTGGTTTCAGTCAAATTAGACTCCATCAGTATTTATAAGAATCCTGGAATCCACCAATATCTAGAAGAATCCTGGCTTGTAATGTGTGGTATAGTGGTTTGAGCAACAGACTGCAACTCTGGAGACCAGGATTTGAATCCACACTCAGACATGGGAACCCACTGAATAGGCTTGGGCAAGTCACACTTTAAGCCTCAGAGGGAGGCAAAGACAAACCCTCTCTGAACAAGTCTTGCCAAGAAAACCTCATGATAGGTTTGCCTTAGGTCCACCATAAGTTAGAAGCAACTTGAAGGGACACACTTAATAGATGCACAAGAATGCTACGCCCCTGCTTACTTCAAGCTACCGTACCTTGGACTTTGTCCCATAAAACATTACACCTGATACCCTGCTTGCCCCACCTGAATAATGAAAAGGGGATTAAATCTGTTGAACACAATTTAGTTAACCACCCAAATATCTGGGTTTTCCTTTAAAGAAATCCTGAAATCCACAGCCTCCTCAGGATCTCTGGAGGCTTTCAAAGGCAACAAAGCCAAAGATAAAACCTAGCGGAGTGAACCTATGCCCAGGCTTCTTTACACGTCCTGAACAGAATTAGAAAGGCATTGGACAACCACTTTGCAACCAGGCAATGTTGAAAATTAGCTACAGCTGGCAAAACTGACAAACATAGAAAGGTTATTAGTAACTTCATGAATCTTAGACTGCTTTAGGGTTGCAAGATATTTCACACTAAGTGCTTCATTAAGCAACCAGATACTAAAGGACTGAGGTAAAAAAAATGGAAATTATACCCCACTGATGAATTGGTTCTCATGAAAGAAATTAAGATTTGTCCATGCTAGCCAGGCTGGTAGCTTGCTTTTTTGCCCTTTTCAAGTGGCAGGTTTGAGAGGTAGCATGACAACTATCTTTGACTATCTGAGGGGTTGACATGTAAAAGATGGAGCAAATTTGTTTTCTGCTGCTTTAGAGACTAGAACAACAACAACAACAATAATAATAATAGGATTTATTTATATGCCGCCCAATCACTGGGAATCCAGGCAGCTTACAACAGAAGGCATAATAGACAGTTCCCTGCCCTTAGGCTTACAATCTAAAAAGACACGACACAAAAGGAGAAGGGAAAGGAACGTTGGGTACTTACCGTGACACGTTCATTTCCTGCAGAGAAGGGTCCTGGCATCCTGTAATCTGGGTTTAGCTCCTCCTATTTGCTCCTGTAGGCAGGGACAATAAACAAAAGACCGGCCCCTATATAGGGAGGAGCTAGCCCCCCTGAGCCTCAGTCAATAACAAGCCAAGCGACTAGTAAGGTAATCAAGGAACTGAACATTAGTAACATCAGCTAAGGGTTAACTAGAACACCTTAGAAAAAACTAGTCCAAGAACAAACAAGAACTCAGAAAAACCAATCCAGCAACAACAAGAAGAACAAAGCAGGTCCACCAACAGGCAGCCAGGGTCGGAGGCCGCAGGCAGCACCCGGATGGCCAGGATGCCAGGACCCTTCTCTGCAGGAAATGAACGTGTCACGGTAAGTACCCAACGTTCCTTTTCCCAGCAGAGAGAGTCCTGTCCTCCTGTAATCTGGGATTTACAAAAGCCCTCTCGAACTGGGAGGGAGGTGCTGCTAGGAGACTGTGGCCCCCGACACAATCTGTTGGAGGAACCTCTTTTCAAATGACACCTCTATGGACTGAGACACGTCCAGTTTGTAATGTCTTATGAAGGTCGAAGGCGACTTCCGTGTGGCCACCCTGCAAATATCTGACAGGGAGGCGCTAATGGTCAAGGCCGCAGAGGTAGATGCACTCCTGGTTGAGTGCACCATCAACCCCTCGGGTGGAGTGAGATCAAGAGTTCAGTAGCTCTTTTGAATACAAGACCTGATTCACCTAGTCAGAGTCGAGACTGGTACCTTGCACCCCAAAGAGTCCAGGCGAAAGGAAAAGAACATCTCAGATGACCTTAAGGTTGAAGTCCTCTTGATGTAGATTTTGAGGGCTCTGCACACATCCAATGTGTGCCAGGTCTTTTCCAAGTCCTTCTTAGGATCGGGGCAGAATGAAGGCAGGAGAATGTCCTGTGACACCTGAAAGGCTGAGTTGACCCTAGGCACGAAGGTAGGGTCTGGACGAAGGCACACTGAGACAGGCCTAAAAATACACAAGTCTTTATGTACCGACAGGGCCCCAGCTCTGACACCCATCTGGCGGAGGGAATGGCCGTGAGGAAGATGACCTTGAGGGAGAGGTGTTTGAGGAAGGCCTCCCAAAGGGACTTGATCGGACCAACCGTCAGAGCCTTTAAGACCGTGTTCACATCCCAAGATGGAAAACGATGTCTGGTGGGCAGGCCCTGTTGGAAAACTCCCCTCAACAGCCTCTTAACGTGAGGATGGCTACCATTCTAGCTGCTCTCGTATGGAGCAGAAACGACGTGATGGCAGACACCTGCCTTATAACCATGTTGGGTCAAGCCCTTGTTAATGTCATCTCGGATGGACTATAGCAGGTCAGCCACTGAAAACCTGAAGCAGTTGATGAGAACTTGCCTAAGCAGTGGATTATGTGATCAATCAGAATAGAACCTGATCTAATCTGGACCTATGGCAGCTTCCAGCCTGTCACTGATCACCTTGTCAACTGATTATAGCAATGAAGGTGATATCAAGGTGATTTCATTTGTAGTAATTAAGACTTACCACTCTGAAAGAGGAATGTTAATGTCTGACCTCCAATTAAAATTTCAAAACAATGTGCAGTTCTTTACTGGAACATCTGTGACCTGTGTAAAATAAGACTAATCCCATGGTTAGGCAAAGAAGACACTGGATTAACCTTTATCTCGCAGACATTGGTGAGTCCATGCAGAAACATAGATGCACTCTGTGTTAACAGGGCATGTGGTCAGAATTAAGTCTGATTTCTTTTGAGGATGAACTTGTCTAGAGACTTCAAAAATCACCCCAACTCCATGTAGCAGACTATCATCAACTTGTATGAAGGCTGAGGGGTCTCGCGGCTAAATGAACTGCTGATTAAGGAGTCATGAAATGGGAACAGGGGGCTTGGCAAGGATAGCCCTCTGGTATCTAAATTCGAGGAGAGAATTTTCTCCACAAAAGGGATCTGTCAAAGGAACACAAACCTAAATTTAAAATAGTATAGTGGGCCCTCGATATGTACTGGAGTTGGATTTAGGACTTTGCATGGATACCAAATCCATGGAAGCTCAAGGCACATAACATATAATCGCATAGTAAAATGGAGTCTCCTATATAAAATAGTAAAATCTTAGTTTGCTGTGTTGTATTTTTGTTTTGTTGTTGTTGTTATATATATATATATATATATAAGCTGTGGGCATATAGGTGGCTGGTGTAAGTCTCTATATAGAGCTGTATGGTATATTAAATCTGAGCATTTTTGCTAGCAGAAAACAAGGCATAGGCACTAGGGAGTCTGTTTTTTCCAGCCCCAAAGGGTAGTAAACGATGGTGTTGTTTGGACCAGACGATGCCATGAAAACCCAATCAGGGATAAGACATTCACCCACACAGCAGCTAACCTTACAACCATAAAATCATAGAATCATGGAGTTGGATGACACCACAAGGGCCATCAAGTCCAACCCCCTGCCATGCAGGAAATCACAATCAAAGTATGCCCAACAATATGCAAAGGAATCTTGTAGCACCCTGAGACCACCAAAGAAAAGAGATTAGCAGCATGAACCTTCATGGCCTTGAGCCCAATCTATCATATGTATGATAGATCCTGTTACAATAGGCTTCCCAAGCCAGGCAGCAGTTGAATGGCAAGCCCATCAGCAGGCATTCTTATTTAAAATTTAATAATCTAGACAAGGTAAAAGGTAATTGTGATTTTTGTGGCAGACCCCTCAGGGCTCTGTAGGATGTCTGAATGGGATTCGAAGCAACCCCTTAGTAGAGAAACCTGATTATATTGTTTTAAAACACTCATGGAGGAAGGGGAGTTTCTCCCCCCATGGAGAGGAGTCTGTCTGTTTGTTTTTGATAAGAATTCTTCTTAACCCCCTGTATTAATGAGAACCATCTCATGGAAGAAACTGTGTTGTTTTTGTTTGTTTGTTTGTTTAGTTTCTTCCCTTTAACAGACATCTCTCCAACAAAGAAGGGAAGGCAAGGGAAGCCACATCTTTTGAGGCTAGCTGACTGAGGTTCACTGTGTTTTATAACAGGAACATAATCCTTTGCCACTAAAATGGAGTTTGGTTGGTCACCTTAATCCAATATATCTATCACCTCATATGAGATGTTTTTACCAAAGATCCTCAATGCATGTAAGCATTAGAGGTCTGTTGAGTGACCAGAGACCTTCTCCTTACTTGAGTCACCCTGTTTATTAGCATTTAAATGAATCTGTATTGTTAAAACTTATGGTCTTATTGAGAAGTGCTATGGCTGATAACAGTTTGCACAAAGGAGGTAGAACCATGTGCTCTGGACCTAATGGAGACAGTGATGGAGGCCCATGAGGAGGCAAGAAAAGTCATCATGTGGCTTTATGGCTAGCCCCTCCCTTGAAGAATTAGTTTCCAGGCATCTTCTCTGGCCTGGAAAAAGGAGAGGGGGGTGAGCAGAAAACAGCACAACTCAAACCTCATGTGCTAACATTAATAAAATGAACACCAGAAAGGTTAACCAGTATCTCTTGTAAATCTGAGCCCACAGCCCTGTTGATGTGGGGCTCTCCCCTCCTTTATTTGCCCCATCAAGGGAGGCTGCCTGGGCAGTGGCTTATTCCAAGCACTGAGGAAACTGCTCTTAAGTTAGCAGTGACTGAAGACCATTGCTAATCATGGGTAGATAGCTGCATATGGCTTGTAGTGTAGCCCTGATACTCACAGGGCACTTTGTTTTATTTATGTTTAAAACAGCCCCAACGTCAAGCTGGGGTTTACAGCTTAGCCCTTTTAATTTCAGGCAGGCTTTATAGTAACCTGGCTGCATGATAGAAGCTAGATTGGTCCTCAACTCCCTCCCACTTGCATAGGTAGCTGGGAAGGGCAGAGGGACTGCTGTGGGCCATGGCTCTACATTTACCTGAGGTAAGTCTGCGTCCTGAGAAAGAATAATCTCTGATGGAAAGGAGAGGCCAAGTGCTCAAGCTTTTCTCTTAAGAGTGCCATGGTTTGGGGCAGCCAAACACAATTGGGGGTGAAGGGAACTCTCCACCCATGATATCCACAAATGGTTTACCCCTTTTTGTTGTTGTAATTTTTGGGGAGGGAACACAGGAGGATTTGTATCCATGTGGTCTCTCAAAGAATCCTTGGGTTGGAAGAGATCCCAAGGGCCATCCAATCCAACCCCATTCTGCCATGCAGGAACTCTCAATCAAAGCATACCTAATAGATGGCCCTCCAGCTTCTGTTTAGAAGTGGGTGGCAGAGGCCATGCTCTCTCTGAGGAGGACATGAAGCCATTTTGTGCTTTTTTGTGGGATGCTCTGTGGCAGCCAAAAAAGACCATTTTAGAGTTGGAAGCTTCAGCTCCTGCTGGGCCAAGTCCAGCTTTCTTTACAGCCATGTGTCTGTGCAATACAGAGGAGGAATCCTCTGCCTCCTTAGACACCATCTCATTATAAGAATTCAAAAGGAATGTGCAGGAGCCCTGGCAACACCACCATGTGTTTCCCAGTCTGCAAAAGGATCCCCCACACCTGTTAGGGTCCTGGGTGCCATTGGGGCCAGAGATGGGAAGGAAGGGGAAGACCAAGGGTTAATGCCCCCATCTGCCCTCCTGGCAGAGTCCCAAACCTTATGCTAGGCATAGTGCCTGCAATGGCCATGGCAGAGGCCTCATGGCAATGCCTGCCCTGAGTGAGGGCATTAGATCTGGCAAAGGTTCTTTGGTGGCTAGAGAGAGAGGGCCCCTGGTACTCACCCTTCTCCTGTGTCTTCTGGCTGGCTTGCCTCTCTGACCTTGGCCGTTTCAGGCTGGACAGAGGTGATGCAGAGAAATCCTTTGCCATGGCTTTTGGCTGGCCTGTCCTCTGAACTCTGGCTGGGCAGAGATGCTGAGGAGGGAAGTTTCCATGACTTCTGGCCAGTTTCCTCACTGATCCCTGGCCTTAAACAGGCTGGGCAGAGGTGATGTGGAGAAACAGACATGGAGGGGATACCCCCTCACCATCTCTTCCCACGGCTCCCATGTGCTGCAATGCTGTTTGCAGAAATCTCCTGTGCTCCCACCATGAAAGGGGGCAGCTTTGGAGGAGAGGGAGAGTCATTGGCAAAGCCAAGACCTTTCTCCAATCCTGGGAGCCCTTGCCATTTTAAGTCTTCTTCATGCTTCCAAGGCTGTAGTAAAGAAGCTGCAGAGCAACAGCAAACACATCCCAATGGGTCTCCCTCTGTTGAGCTGGCAGACCCTGAGCTAGGGAAGCCTGGGTTAAGGATGGCCCTTCACCCATGCTCTCGGGGTCCTCTGCCATAACCACCACCAAAGAAGGGGGGAAAGGCAGGAGAGAGGAGAAGAGGGGAAGGCCAAGAAAGCTCTCAAACCGCTTTCGTAGAAAGGAAAAACTTCTCTGGCTCGAAGAGAACATCCTGCTAGGAGCATAGGCAGGAACAAGACTGAGGCTCAGGGGGGCTAGCTCCTCCCTATATAGGGGCCGGTCTTTTGTTTATTGTCCCTGCCTACAGGAGCAAATAGGAGGAGCTAAACCCAGATTACAGGAGGACAGGACCCTCTCTGCTGGGAAATGGTGGGGGATACAAACCAAAACACAGGAGATTCCACCTAAATGTTAGAAAGAACGTCTTCATTGTAAGAACTGTTTGACAGTGGAATTGACTGCCCCAGAGGGCAGTGAACTTTCCTTTTTGGAGGTCTTTAAACAGGGTGGATGGGCATCTTTCAGGAATGCTGTAGTACTCCTGCATGACAACACTTTGAAATGGAGAAGAGCACATCTAATTTAAGATGGTGGCTCTCTTCCACAAGTGTCAATGAAAATTCTTATGTTCCTCAGTTTCGTTGTGCTGCCTCATTCATACCACTTAGCCACACACTTCTAAAATCCCAAAAACCAATGCAAGCAGTCATGTATAAAATCTCCAGCCTGTTTCAGCGCTCTTCCCCATCCTGGACCTTTTTCAGACCTAGACAAGTATGCCCAGATTTTCATACTTAGACAAGTATGCCCAAAGCAAAGATGGGCAGGAACAAGGGTTACTTCAGCCTTTCTGCTTCTGCATTCATCTTCTACCACTTCCTTGGTGTTTGTATATTTCATGTTGTCATTTACTACTGCATTACCAAAGCACTACATATATTTTCATTTAGCCTTTAAGAGCAGCTAGACTGGAGATACTCTTCGGGAGAGAACAAGGAAGGTCCTTCAGGCATTACAACATAGTCACAAACTCTAAGCAGGAAACTGTCACACAGCCAATATATTGAAAATCAGTAACATTTATTTAGGAAAAAATAAATGAAGAAAAATTCCAAAAGGAGAAACTCTCGAGTTCTTTCATTGAGCAATTGAGCTTCAACTTCTGTTGAAGCCCATCTGTACAGTCAGTAAGGAAATTAACTTACATCATAAGAAGGCATACAAAGAGCTTTACAAACACAGCAAACTGATTTCTTTATGGATCTTAGCAGCAAATTCTTCTGTGTCGGTGATTTTCAGGTTAACTTGCTTTTTCTGGGGGGGGGAAAGCCAAAGCAACTCTTATTAGAAAATAAAAAGGCAGGTTTCAGCTGTAGAAAGAACTATAAGGGAAGGGCTTTATTCCAAATAGGAATGGTCAGGGGCAACTTTGGAAGGCAAGGAAATAGTAAAAACACACCACAGCAGGGAAGAAGTGTCCTCTGAGTTACAAACAGGTCTATACGCACAACACCACAAACTACTTGGAGTGGAAGAGACTGGTGTGCTACATAACTAATCTGAAATGGTAGGGTAGACAGAGGAATAGGAACAGACTAGGTAAATCTGTGCTTCCCCGAAAGCCATACTTACAATTAGGTTGATAGTTCTCTCTTTGCTAAGTTTTATAAGCTCTTGCACTGTCAAGTCAGCCACGTCTTTCTGAAGAGCAAGAAATGCACACTTGGGGGAGTGTTTCCGATGTTCTTCCCTAAAAATTAAGAAGAACTGTATTAGTTTGCTGAGTCTCAGAGAGGCAACCCTCCTGAGGCATAGATGTGGTGAGCTGTTAGTAAAAAGACCAAAACCACTGTGTCTTCTCATCTCATTCACTAGATGTGTTAGTTGGATTAGAGTACCACCAAGCCCCAAACTTCTTCCCATCAGTCTGGTATGCATGTGCTCATTCATGTCATTTGAATAAGCTAGCAGCTAAAAAGTCACCAAGAAAACTGGAGAAGCCTTGCATTAACAGGGAGACCTGGGAGCAACAGGATATTCCATACACTACCAAATAACCTTTGTGTTTGCCCTTAAGGACAGAGGGTGGCACACAGGTAGTAAGTTTAATTTATTGGATGTAACTAGTATCCTGAAATCAACCTGAAAGATAAAGGGAACCAGTGCAAATACTGAAATGCCATGTATTTATTGATAACTCATCAGAAGACACATTGAAAAGCAAAAAAACAGTGAAGAGACAAGCTCTGCATGCACTGATAATCAACTGTTTATTAGTATGTGTGGTTTTTTTTAAAAGCCCAATGCGTCTTGGCCTGAATGAGAAAAGCCTTCTTTAGGGTCTAGAAACAAATACAAACACACATATATTATAAGTACAGTTGGAGCCCCCACATTTGCAGATCTGACTTTTGTGGATTTGATTATTCACGGATTTGATTAATATGTTCTCTCTAGGAAACTCTAGGTCCTCCAGCATGACTCTGCCAAAGTTTGACTATAAAATTACACTGGATGACCTAGAGCTTGCTACAGAAAAAACTTCTTTAAGTATTTGTATGTTCTTCAATGCAATTCTATGGTCAGCTTCTGCCAGATGTTGGTCACAGAATTCCACAGGGGAACAGAGATTCCTAGAGAGGTGTTCTCAGACTTAGGGTAATAAAAGAGTAGTGTTTCATCTGCAGGTTTTTTCCCCACTTTCATGGGGGTCCCGTGCCCCATACCCCAGCGAATATGGAGGAAACACTATATTAAAAAGATAGGACAAAGCTCAATTAACTAATCCATAAAAAAATAATACATTACAGTATTTTACATACCCTCCAAAAGAAATCACTGAAGTTGAAAACACTCTCTGAAACACAGGCCCATATAGTATAAAGAGAACAGAATCTACAGCATTACTTTACATATTCATAGCCCAGATATGCCTTGAAAATACATGACCAATGATATGTCTTGGAATGAGACACAGGTACATCTGATCCAATCTCTCCAGGTGATTACTCAACCCATTTATGCCACTGTATTTCAATCATGTGCATACATACAATCCATTAAAATCCTCCTCTGTTGCATTTAAATGAAAAACTGTAGTTCCAGATCTTAATTCAGTCCTAAAGGCACCAGGGACCTCAATTTTAGCATCCATTCTACCTCAAAGAATCATAGAATCGTAGAGTTGGAAGAGACCACAAGGGCCATCCAGTCCAACCCCCTGCCATGCAAGAAATCCAAATCAAAGCATCCCCGACAGATGGCCATCCAGCCTCTGTTTAAAAACCGCCAAGGAAGGAGACTCTATCACCCTCCGAGGGAGTGCGTTCCACTGTTGAACAGCCCTTACTGTCAAGAAGTTCCTCCTAATGTTGAGGTGGAATCTCTTTTCTTGTAGCTTGCATCCATTGTTCCGAGTTCTGTTCTCTGGAGCAGCAGAAAATAAGCTTGCTCCCTCCTCAACATGACATCCCTTCAAATATTTAAACAGGGCTATCATATCACCTCTTAACCTTCTTTTTTCCAAGCTAAACATCCCCAGCTCCCTAAGTCGTTCCTCATAAGACATGGTTTCCACCATTTTAGTTGCCCTCCTCTGGACACGCTCCAGTTTCTCAATGTCCTTTCTGAATTGTGGCGCCCAGAACTGGACACAATATTCCAGGTGGGGCCTGACCAGAGCAGAATACAGTGGCACTATTACTTCTCTTGATCTAAACACTAAACACTGCCACATCACACTGTTCACTCATGTTCAACTTGTAGTCTACTTGAACTCCTAGATCCCTTTCACACGTAGTTTCATTCAGCCAGGTGCCCCCAATCCTATATTTGTGCATTTTATTTTTCCGCCCTAAGTACAGTACCTTACATTTCTCCGTGTTGAATTTCATTTTGTTAGCTTTGGCCCAGCTTTCTAGTCTATTCAGGTCATTTTGAATTTTGATCTTGTCCTCTGGGGTATTAGCTACTCCTCCTAATTTGAAAAGGAGCCATTGTTGAGTACCCTTTGCGTTCGACCGGTCAACCAGTTACAAAACCATGTAACAGTTACCTTGTCTAGCCCACATTTTACAAGCTTGTTTGCAAGATTGTCATGGGAAACCTTGTCAAAGGCCTTACTGAAATCAAGATATACTATATCCACAGCATTCCCTTCATCTACCAAGCTGGTAATTTTATCAAAGAAAGAGATCAGATTTATCTGGCATGACTTGTTTCTCTGAAACCCATGTTGACTTTTTGTGATTATGGCATTACCTTCTAGATGTTCACAGACTCTCTGTTTAATGATCTGCTCCAGAATTTTTCCTGGTATTGATGTCAGACTAACTGGACAATAATTGTTGGGATCCTCTTTTTCCCCCTTTTTGAAGATGGAAACAATGTTTGCTCTCCTCCAGTCTGCTGGGATTTCTCCTGTTTTCCAGGAGTTCTCAAAGATTATTGCCAATGGCTCCGATATTACATTTTCCAGTTCTTTTAGTACCCTTGGATGTAGTTCATCTGGTCCTGGAGACTTAAATTCATTTAGATTAACAAGGTATTCCTCTACTATCTCTTTACTTATTCTGTGCTGAAATTCCCCTATTCTGTCCTCTGCTCCATTATCCTCAGGTTGAGCACCCTTTGCCTTTTTTGAGAAGACTGAGGCAAAGAAGGTGTTGAGTAATTCAGCCTTGTCTCTGTCTTCTGTTAGCATTTTGCCATCTTCTCCATGCAGTGGCCCTACCGTTTCCTTCTTCTTCCTTTTGCTGCAGACATATCCAAAAAATCCCTTTTTATTCTTTTTAACCTCTCTAGCAAGCCTGAGTTCATTCTGCGCTTTAGCTTTTCTGACTTTACCCCTACAAATGCCTGCTATTTCTTTGAATTCCTTTTTTGTGATTTCCCCCTTTTTCCATTTCTTATACATGTTCCGTTTCAAACTTAACTCGGTTGAAAGTTCCTTAGTCATCCATCCTGGGTTCTTGAGACACCTCCCGTTTTTCTTTCTCACTGGTACTGTTTGAAATTGTGCCTTCAGTATCTCCCTTTTGAAAAAGTCCCATCCGTCCTGAACTCCTTTATCTTTTAGTATTTCTGACCACAGGATCGCCCTCAATACGTCTCTAAATTTACTGATATTTGCTCTCCTAAGGTCTAGAATGTGTGTCTGACTATGCCTGACTTCTCCTTTCCACTGTATTACAAACTCCAGGAGAACATGGTCACTTCCACCTAATGATCCCACCACTTGCACCCCATTAACCAAGTCATCCTTGTTGGTTAGGATCAGATCTAAAATAGCTGACCCACTTGTTGCCTCTTCCACCTTTTGGACCATGAAATTGTCTTCCAGGCAAGTGAGGAATTTGCTAGGCCTTGAGGATTTTGCTGAGTTTGACTTCCAACAAATATCAGGGTAGTTGAAGTCACCCACCACTACTACATCTCTCTTTTCTGACTGTGTGGTCATCTGTTCTAGAAAGGCATCATCCAATTCCTCAGTCTGACTTGGAGGTCTGTAGTAGACTCCCACCATAACATCCTTGTTGTTTCCCTCTCCTTTAATTTTTATCCAGATGCTCTCCACCTGGCTGTCAGTACTGATGTCCTGGATCTCTTCACTGGTGTAAATATCTCTGACATATAGTGCTATTCCTCCTCCTTTCCTGTTTGGCCTATTTCTCTTTCAGTGATGCCTATTATATCATATTTGCTTTGTTGTACTAGGAGTTCGAGTTCATCTTGCTTATTTCCCATGCTCTATGCATTAGTGTAGAGCAGGGGTCGGCAACCTGCGGCCCGCGGGCCGGATGCGGCCCGCCAAGGCCTCCCTGCCGGCCCCTGCGCAGTCCTGCCGCCGATTGCCGCCGATTTCCTCCGTTTTCCCGCCGTTCCGACCGCCATTTTGTTTTTCAAAATGGCGGCCGAAGTCTCGCGTGACCTCAGGATGGCAAAGGTCACGCGAGATTTTGGCCGCCATTTTGAAAAACAAAATGGCGGCGCCCATTAGGAGGCCTGGTGCAGCCCCTCAAGCACTCCAACAGGGCTCCAGGGGCTGCAGCAGGCCTGCATCAGGCTCCACCTTGCCCTCTGCCCTCCTCCTCCTTATGAATAGCAGAGCAGGGAAAGGAGGAGGAGGAAGGAGGAGAAGCCAGCCGGCCACAAGAGCAAGCCAGAGAGAGGTTGGTTGCTTCCTTAGGTGCTTTTTCCCTTCTATTCTGAATTGCATTTTAGTAGTTATTATTATTTATTTATTTGCCCATGGTGGTTTCATTGCAAAAACTCCTTTCAGTTCCTTGTGCTTCTCTGGGTTGAGACAGTGGAGCATGCTTTTTCCCTTCTATTCTGAATTGCATTTTAGTAGTAACTTGTTAATGTTATTATTATTATTTATTTCCCTTGGTGGTTTCATTGCAAAAACTCCTTTCTGCTCCTTGTGCTTCTCTGAGATGAGACAGTGGTGCATGCTTTTTCCCTTCTATTTTGAATTGCATTTTAGTAGTTTCCATGCTAGTAACCGTTGTTATTATTATTATTATTATTATTATCATCATCATCATCATCACTCCGGGGGCGGAGCATGCGGCCCCACCCCTGGAGGGTGGAAGCTCCACCCCCAGCATGTGGCCCTGCCCCCAGAGGGTGGAAGCTCCACCCCCAGCATGTGGCCCCGCCCCCAGAGGGTGGAAGCTCCACCCCACTGTTTCGGCCCCCCAGTTGTCCGAGGGACAGCAACCCGGCCCCCGGCTCAAAAAGGTTGCCTACCCCTGGTGTAGAGACATCACAGACCATGGGTCCATTTTATTTGCTGCCTGTGCAAGTTTTTTTGCCTCCCACTGTTGGGTCCTTGCATTTTTTTTCTTGTTTCCTCTATGTCAGTTTGACTATTTTCGCCATCCCTTTCGCCTTCCTTAATATTGTCTCCCTTCCCCTTGGAACTCAGTTTAAAGCCCTCCTAATCAAGTTCTTGAGACTGTTGGCAAAAACATTTCTTCCAACTGGTGTGAGATGCAACCCGTCCATTGCAAGAAGTCCCTCCTCGTGGAACCGCAGCCCATGATCGAAGAATCCAAATTGTTCTCGGCGGCACCATCTGTGGAGCCAGTTGTTCACATCTGCTATTTTCCTCTCCCTTCCTGGACCGTGCCCTTCGACTGGCAGAAGAGACAAGATGACAACCTGTGCATCCATTCCTTTCAGCTTTCTACCAAGCGCCTCGTAATCCCTTTTGATGTTCTGAAGGCTGTGTCTTGCAGTATCATTGGTTCCCACATGGACCAAAAGGAAGGGGTATTGGTCAGTAGGCTTGACCAGTCTTGTCAGCCTCTCTGTCACATCACGGATCTATGCCCCTGGGAGACAACACACCTCTCGAGACATCTTGTCAGGCCTACAAATCACTGCTTCTGTACCCCTCAGCAAGGAGTCCCCCATTACGACCACACGCCTCCTCCGAGGTTTAGCAGCGACTGTTCCCTCGGGTGGAACCCTAAGGCTCCCCTGCTCTGTCCCTGAAGTCTGTCCATGCTGCTCTTCTTCATCCTCCTTGATAAGGGAAAGAGCTTCGAATTGATTCTCTAGCTGCAAGCTCCCAGAACAATCCCTTCTTGGCTTACTTCTCTGTGTGACATTCCTCCAGCTGTCTGCCTCCTGTGTATGGGAAGTGACCTCCTCCGCCCTAGCATCTTCCTCTGCGTGGTACTCATCCAAAATTGTTAGTTCTGTTGTGTCCAGGAAATCCTCTTGCTCCCTAATATGCTGAAGTGTAGCTACTCTGGACTCCAGCTGCTGCACTTTCTCCTCCAAGAGTGCTACCAACTTGGACTTGGTGCATGTGAAGTTCTCCACTTCTGTAGGCAAGAAGAGAAACATCCCACAAGAGTTGCAGGTGACTGCAGCAGATCCCTCAGTGTCCATACTGCAAATCTTTAGTAATGACTGAAACAGGACTGTGGGGTTCCTCCTCAAATAATTCTCTGGTAAACACCAACGTTAAGGCCCCTGATGATGTGGCCTTTTCACCAGTCTGTGGAAGCGAGCTCAGTCTACTGGGAATACAACTTTATAGGAATGTCCTGGCTGCTATCTTATATTTAAAGGCAACATCTTTTTTGTTTAAAATATATTCTTTGTTATTGTAAATTTTCTATTGCCCAAAGGTGGAAATCTGCTACAGAACGTTGCATTTCTTCAAAATAATCAACTAAAAGAGCTCCCACCCTTCTATTCTTCAGAATGGAGAGATGGTACCCTATTCTCCAATTTATGGGTCTGGTAGTCCTTCCCACATAAAGTTTTGTACATGTGCACTGGACTGCAGAAATCACATGACTAGTACAGTGGGCCCTTGCTATCCAGATCCTCTGTGGATAACATAATCCATTGATGTCAAGTCCCATTATATACAGTTGCATAGTAAGGTGGTGTTCCCCATATAAAATGGCAAAATCAAGGTTTGCTTTTTGGAATTTATATATATTTGAAATATTTTCAAATGGTGAATGCTTGAATCTGTGGATAAAAATCTGTGGATATGGAGGGCTGACTGTATTCCATGTACTAAAGTGTGATAGTTTGTATCGTTGTTGGTCAATGCAATTTATAAATTCTGTCACTTTAGTTGTGTATGTTCAATATGTGCAATGACCATGTACTGGTGGCCTATTGGTTTAGGCAGGCCCATCGTAGCATTGTCAGCTGTTTTATTTTTTTGCAATCAGCATGCATTACTAAGTCCTATATATTGTTGTTTTTTTTAATGAAACCATTGGTTTTTGTTTACATCCTGGAATATTCTCTAATAAGTACCAGTGTTTGTGTATGATTTTCTGTTATGACTTTACTGATGTGATTAAATGTCAGAGAACAGTGTGTCTGATTAGTTCGGAATCTCTGTTATTTTTGCAGCAGTTCCAGTCTAAATTTTTATATAAAACATTGTATTTCCAAATCTTCATTCAAACCCCCTGGGAATGAGAATAAAAATTCTCATTGTTATTATTTATCACCTCCAGTACTCAAAAGCTTATGTCAGTATTTCTCAATGAGAAATATAAGAATAGGGGCCCCTCTTTGAACAAATGGAACATGCAGCAACTGACATATGCTTTTGAGTACTAGAGGTGATAAATAATAAAAATGCAAATTGTTTAAAGAAGAAAGAGGTAGAGTGGATTTTAAAATTTAAAAACTTAGTACCAGGGGCTTTGAATGAAGATATGGAAATACAATGTCTTATATAAAAATTTGAAATAAATGGCTAAAAAAAGTTCGAATATTGCATTAGCTAGATAGAACAGAACTGAGTAACCTTGTAGATAGACTGCATTATGTATCTTCTCATTGGTTCTCTTCAATATTACTTCAAAAAGCCATAAATATGAACTCATTGGTAGCCCTAGTCCCTTCATTCTAATACTCAGTGTCCATCTTATTGAGAGTGCAGATTGCAACTCCAGATATCTTTGATAATAGGTATGTATACGATAATATGGATAATAGATATTTGATTTTTAAGAAATTGTGTTTTAAGAGATGATGTGTGTTGTTCCAGTACAACTATAATAAATACTTTTATTTATTTTATAATCAGCCCCTGAAGAAGGCCAATTTGTGGCAAGGCCAAAACGCACTGGGCTTTTAAAGATTATTTATTTATTTATTTATTTATTTATTTATGAAGCGCTGTAAATTTACACAGCGCTGTACATACAATCTTTTTAGTTAGACGAATTCCCTGCCCTCGGGCTTACAATCTAAAAAGACATGACACAGAAGGAGAAGGGAGTGGTGGAAGGAAAGGGTAAGAGGTCCAGCAGTTCCTCTCTACCTCCAAGGCCTGGACCAAGGTAGATGGACTGGAGGGAGGGCTGGCTTCATAATGGATGGTTAATCTTCTTACAGGGAAAATACATACTCTCAAGTAGGATAATACATATACAGTACATAGCAATACAGGAAATGGTTTGATAAACAGGCATCAAAAGAACATCAAATAGTAAGCGACAATTATGCAATGCCTGGGAAGGCTTCTCTGAATAGGATGGTTTTCAACTCTGTTTTGAAGCTGGTTAAAGAAGTGATGGCTCTTGCTTGTGGGGGAAGAAGGTTCCAGGAGTGAGGGGCAGCAAGTGAAAAGGAGCAAATCCGGGATGGGGCAGAGGAAATTCTGGGCTGAGACAGAAGACCTTGACTACCAGAACGGAGGGTCCTGGTGGGAAGGTGAGAAGAAAGAAGGTTTGATAAGTAAGGAGGGGCCAGTCCATGGAGGGCTTTAAATGTCGACAGCAGGAGCTTATACTGAATGCGGAAAGGGAGGGGGAGCCAGTGAAGGGATGCCAACACAGGAGAGATGTGGTCAGAGTGGTGGGTGGACGTGATAATGTGTGCAGCTGAATGCTGGACAGAGATTAAAGGACGGAGGTGAGAAAGAGGAAGCCCAGCCAGGAGGACATTACAGTAATCAAGTCGTGAGATCACTAGGGCATGGACCAGGATCTTGGCAGTAGAGGCAGAGAGAAATGGTTGGATTTTGGCAATATTGTACAAAAAGAATCTACAAGCCTTGGCTGTGGTCTGGATCTGAGGGATACACGACAGAGAAGAGTCAAAGATAAAACCAAGACTGCGGGCTTGCTGGACTGGTTGAATAGAAATGTTGTCCACAGAGACAGAAAAGGAGTGTTGAAGGGTGGGCTTAGGAGGAAAGACAAGAAGCTCTGTCTTGGACATGTTGAGCTTCAAACGCCGATGGTACATCCACTGCGAGACAGCTGTGAGGCAAGACGAAACTTGCTGTTCAAGCCTTGGAGAAAGGTCAGGGGTGGAAAGATACAACTGGGTGTCATCAGCATACAGATGGTAGGAAAAACCAAAAGAGCTGATGAGTTTTCCTAAGGACAGTGTGTAGAGAGAAAACAGAAGGGGACCCAGAACAGAGCCCTGGGGAACTCCAACAGATAAGGGAACAGGAGATGAAGTCTGACCACCTGCAACTACTGCAAAAGATCTGCCAGACAAGTAAGATCTAAACCAGTCAAGAACAGAGTCTGAGAACCCAAGGTCAGAAAATATATCAACTAGAAGACAGTGATCAACGGTGTCAAAGGCTGCAGACAGATCAAGAAGGATGAGAACAGAGTAAAGGTCATTAGCCTTGGCCTGTAAAAGGTCATTCGAGATCTTAGTGAGAGCTGTCTCTGTAGAATGCCTTGGGCAGAAACCAGGCTGAAAGGGATCAAGAATGGAGTTGGCTTCAAGAAACTCAAGACAGCGTGAATGAACCTCAACAGCACGTGGGACGTTTCCTTTAACTCTTAAACTGTGAATACGTGCTTTTCAGTTTTTTATTCGGTTCCTGTTCTACATCAAAGCCACAGGTATGCCTCCTGGGACCTAAAAGAGGATCAAACCTGTCAGATCTGATGTATCAAGCAGGAACCATATCTTAGTGATGTCCAACACTTCCAGCCATCATGCTTTGATGTTTGTGCAGGTATAGGCACAGAACTTCTCTCTTGAAGAACACTAAACTTGGCAACTAATGTAGTTCTCAGGCCAAAGGCAAATGACTTTCATAATAACAAAATGAAATTATTAAAATGATTGGCTTACATAGCAGCTAGGGGAATTCAACTTGATTAATGCCACACACACATACTGCAGTCCTGGAGGCTGACACCAATTTAATCCATATACTTTGCAAATGCAAGTCATGCAACCCCACAAAATCTAAGCACATGCTTGCTTTGGGCAGTACCTCGATATGTTAAAAAACCAAACATTATATGCTATTGATAAGTAGTTTCACTTCCTCTGAAGTGGCTATATTAGGACAGCTTTTGGTTAAAAAAAGAATATGTGCACAATTCATCAGAAATATCTAACACACTTTACTAAACCTGGCTCCATTTCCCTATAGTACTAGTTTGGAGTTACACTGTGCAGAACTGCCACTTTATAACAGTTGATATACTTGTCTCAAGTATAATTGTTTGGATCAAAATTTCATGATACATACATCGGGTCATCTTCGGGCTCCCAACCCTCCAGCTCTTTAAAGCATATAAAGCATTGTACCACATCAGGTGCATTCTCAGTAGGACAGTGAATGAAGCCAGCTTCTGCCATCTGTATTGGGGCAAGAACAAGAGAAAAAGGAAAGTCAATAGAGGAAAATATTATTCAAATGGACATGCATTCCAGTCACACATCAAAGATTCCTGAGCTGAAATAATGAAAAAGACTGCTTGGCCACAGATCACCATGGCTCAAAGTATCTCCTCTCTTCACATCTGTGAACATGTGGATGAGAGGAGGGATAAGAACAGCACTGTGTGCATGTACTGCCTCCGCTTCTAACCTCCATTCACTGATATGAAAGTTTATCTAATGCTTTCATGCACTGGGATTTCTCCAGGTAGTTAAAAAAAATCCTACTTTTTCAGGATTCTCAACTGAACAGAATGTATAGTTATATATAGGCATTCAAATATTCGCATGAGGAAAGTATTAATGGCTTATTCAATTGCTTTTTAAAAATTAGATTAACATTTCAATTATTTTAAATGTTTCATTTAAAAACAGATCTCTCTGAAGTATCATTATATAAAGATAATTTTAAATAATTTAAATATAAGTATGCTGGCTTTATCATTGATTTCTAAACTGAATCATAGGCCCCAAACAGACAGGCCAAAATAAAGCTGCTTCGAGTCACTTTGGAGGTATGCTGTTTAAATTATGCCTGTGTACTAAGAGTCCAGAAGTTGCACCAAAGTTGTGCTCCAGTCCTTAGGACTGGATCGTGGCTTTAGCGCAGCTTCCGGACTCTTAGGACACATGCATCATTTAAACAGCATACCTCCAAAGTGACTCGAAGCAGCTTTATTTTGGCCTGTCTTTATGGGGCCATAGAGAACCAATGTGGTGTAGTGGTTTGAGCAGTGGACTGGAAGATTTGTGTTCAAATCGCTGCTCAGCTATGAAAACCCAACTGGGTGACCTTGGGCAAGTCACCTCTCTCAGCCTCAGAGGATGGCAATGGCAAGCCCTCTCTGAAGAAACTTGCCAAGAAAATCCTGTAATAGAGTCAACATGATTTGTGAACAGATTTGTAAATACACTAAGAAATCAGTTTAATACCTGGTTTAAATCTGTGTTTTGGTCAGCCTTTTCTCTTGCTGATTTAAACTACTTTGGTCTGTTCAACAGCAATATACTCTATATACTCATGTACAAGTTCACCTCATGTATAAGTTAAGGGAAGGTTTCAGGGTAAAAATCATGGATTTTGATATGCCCCATGGATAAGTCCAGAGTAGAACCTAGGGGGCTATATCAAAGGATGGAAAGAGGAAAGCATCACATCTGTCGCTCCTTCTCCTTTTCTGGACCCTCCTAACCACCTAACACCGCTTTCCAGGTGCTGGAGGAGAGGTTTCAACATCAAATTGGGGAAGAATGGAAGTGGTGTTAAAAGAGGTGTTTTGATAGAGATGGATAGATAAGGGGCAGAGCTTAGAAACATTACTGCATTGGACTACACATCCTTGAATGGCTCACTAGCATGACTATTGGCAAGGCTAGCAAAGGTAGGAGGAAGGTTGTTGATGAAAGCCAAGGAGAGTAACCATATGAATGAGTGCTGGAATAAAGGAAAGAGAAAGGGATGTGATGAACTCATCAAGGGCACTCTCAAGAGGATGGTGGTTAGATAAGGTTGAAATGTGTGTATTGTCTAAGCAATGCCCTTCAGCACTCTCCTTTAGGCAAACAGGCCAGTCCCTCTGCCAGAGGATAAATGGACACAAATCAGACCTTAGGAATGGGAGTGCACAAAAACTGACTGCAGAAAACTTCAGTCTCCCTGGGCATTCTATCTCAGGCTTCAGAAGAGCAGTCCTTGAACAAAAAACTACAAAGGAAGATTGGAACAAGAAATAACCAAATTGGAACCTAAGCAAGACTGCAATCTATCAGCAATGGGTTGAACAGAGATAATGGTTTCCTGGCACACTACACACATTTCAACCTTATCTAACCCCCATCTTCATCACATCCCCTCTCTCTATTTCCTACATTCCAGCACTCATTTATATGGTTACTCTACTTTTCTTGGCTGTCATCAACAACCTTCCTCTTGCCTTTGTCCCCCAAAGACCATCATTAAAACAGAACGTGTCACCTCAACTCTATACCCACAAGGTTTTGAATTTGAATTGACATTCTCACACACATAGTTCTGTCTCTGGATTCTCCACACCAAACACGCATCTGAGGAAACAGGCTGAAGTCTACGAAAGCTCATGCTACCAACTACTTTCTTCACATTAGTCTCAAAGGTGCTACAGGATCCCTTTCCAGACTACTGATTTTCCACACTAACATGGAATACTACTACTGGTTTTCCAGACCAGAACAGCTATGTCTTTGAATTCTAGATTACAAAGGCACACATGCTCTAGTCTTGAGAACTCTAATTTATAAGGTGGGAAAGGACAGTGACAACATTTTTATAAAATAAAGTATTTAAATAAAGTCTTCATTGTGCTTCATAAACATCACTAATGGGGAATCTCTGACCTGGTGCCAAACTCAGTAGGACCTGTGAACTTCTTCTATAAGGGCTCTTCCCCTCCCAGAGATAAGAGAGTGGCTCTTCAAGAGGCTTGAAAAGTGCTTCAGTTCAATCAGGTGTCAGCATCACTCCCTCTTAAATCTTTTCCCATTGTTACTAGTGCAAGGCGGGGGGGATCTAAAAGCAGTTTAGTCTGCTTCATTTCCACCATGCCTTGCAAAAGCCAAAGGTAAGTAAAGCTGGTTTGTAAATGAGCGTGTATATTCATTAAACTTGCAGCTCCATTTCAATCTTCTGTCCTGGACATCCAAAATATCCTCCATTTGAAGCATTACTAAGAAGCAAGAATTTATATTTATATTAGTGTTTTTAGCTTTTACTTTGTAATGCCCTACATTTTTTCTTGAATGCCTTAGATTTAATAGTGCACTGTCCTCCTTTGTGGTTATGACATCTGGTCACTGTGTGTTTGCTTGATCCTCACCTTACTACAGACCTGTGAGATAAGCCAGTATCAGGGCTGTGTATCAAAAAGTCCTGGAATACTAAACTCCATAACCTAGCCTTCCTCTGACAGGCTAGTCTTTTAACGTGTTTCCACACAGTAGAAATAATGCAGTTGGTCACCACTTTGACTACTATGGCTTCATTCTACAGAATGCTGGGATTTGTATTTTTAGCACTCTGACACAAAAGCCTGAAGAAGAAGACTTTGTAAAACTACAAATCCCAGGATTCCATAGGATGGGGCTAAAGCAGTTAAAGTGGTGTCAAACAGCATTATTTCTACAGTGCAGATGCACCCTCAGGCAACCAATGGAAACGCCTCTCCTGATTTGCCAGCCCCCCTGCTGTGGATGGTGGAGTCACAATGACAAACTACTTCCGTCCTGCTGTTAAAAGCCAAAGTGAGATGGCTATATTAACTAACGTAACTGAAGACAAATGGAAAAACAATATTTGAAAATTGGAAAGAAGTTATTCTGAAATGGAAGGATAAATGAGGAAATTTAGCAACAATATATTTTGATACATAAAAATAAAATGGAAGAAAAATTAAGATAAAGTAAGATTAAGTAGCATATTAACCACTCAAACTCTTTTATTTTTATTATGAGTAGTAAAAGAAGGAAGGAAAACATAATATATATGAAGGAAGCACACCATAGGTAACCTAATACAGATGTGATAAATGGTATACAATTTACTGTCGCCAGAGGCACTTAACCAAACTATATGTATGGGTAAATACATATAGGCATGTGCATGTGTGTGTGTGTGTGTGTATACTGCATAATATACTGTGTGAGTATTATGCAGTGTATACACACACACACAATAATGTATGATACACATAAAATCACATACAGTATATAAAATTTCTTCTTCGTGGTCTCTGCGAATCATACAAATGGGTTTCACTGCGCCTGCGCAGTGCTGCTCGGAACCTACTGGAATTACTGGGCAGAGTTTAATCTGCAACATATTGAAACTTTTTGGCGGTAACTCCGCCCACCCGTTATAAGGCCCCTGCCTTCCCGCTCTTTTCCCCAGTTCCTTTTTTCCGCCGCGCTAGCTGCTTCAGAGGAACTTTCGCTTGCTTTGCTTGCTTGGAATCACTTTCGCTTTTTGACCTCGGACTGTTTCTTGACCATTCTTTGTCTCCCGCCCCTGGTAACTTCGGACTTTCGGACTGTTGACCTCGTTTTTCGATCTCCCCATCGGCTTTGACGACTTCGAAAATGCCTGCACCCTTCAAAAAGTGCGACATTTGCGGAGGCAAGGTGCCCGTCCAAGATCCGCACTCCTCCTGCCTGCTCTGCCTTGGCAAGGACCACAACACCAAGGCATGCCTGCTCTGCAGGTCCCTCTCCTCCCAGGCGCGGAAGAACCGTGAGTCCCGGCTTACTTCAGCTATCGCCCTGGGAAGGGTGCAGGAGGGAGGCTCGCGGTCATCATCTTTGCCGCCTGCGGCTCCCGCCGCCTCATCTTCCCGAGCCAGCGTCTCCAGCGTGGGATCTGGGAGAGCCACTATCCCTAGTGTGGTGTGTGTCCCGGCCGGGACCCCTTCTACCACCTCCGATGTGGCCCGTGGCTCCAAACTGCCCAGTGCCACCGACAAGCCCTCCAAGCGCCCCCACAAATCGTCGGGGACTGAGGATACCGAGCCGTCCTCCAAGCCGGCGGCAAAACCGGAGAGCTCGCGTCCAAAGGAAGGCTTGCGCCCGAAGAAGGGCGTCGTGGCTGAGGGCCAACTGGTCTCGCCTTCGTCTTCCAAGGCGTCTCACCATGCCCCGAAGCAGAAGGAGCCGGCTGGTCCTCTTGCAGGGGCAAAGTCTCCAAGGCCTTCCTCATCGGCGGCGGCCGCCGTCCTCCTGGACCTTCCGGACAACCCCTTCTTCCCGGCGGAGGAGACTCCGAAGGCAGGGAAGAAGAGATGCCAGGATAAGTCGGATCGTGATCCCGCTCCGAAGAAGTCCAAGCCTTCAAGGGATCGGTCCACCTCTGACCCACCGAAGGCAAAGGATAAACAACGCTCCCCTTCAAAGCAGGGCCGCGCTTCCAAGGCGACAGCTCCACGCGATCCGGAGCCTGCACCAGAGGTACGGCGGTCCCCGGCACCGGACACGCCTCTGCCTACCATGGACTTTGCACACGGGATGGAAGAGACCATTCCCCTTCTTCCACCGGGACAGCAGTCGCCTTCTCCCCCAGGGTCTGTCAACGAGGAAGATCAGCCCCGTGGACAGGAGATGCCGGACCTGTTCTTCGATCCTCAGTCTGGCCGATATTATCTATCGGTTTCAGAGGACAAGGCCATGAGGGAGTTCACCAGGCTGAACCCCCATCCTGCTGATCAAGTCACCCAGTCCAGATCGGTCCCGACCGCTTCTGTCTCTGAGAGGCCCCCGTCTTCACCTCGCAGGCGTTCGAGGTCTTCGATGGACGTCACCCCATCTCGTCCGAGATCCCAAGTCAGGGTGACGGACCCCCTCTCCTCGGACCTCGACTCAGATGATGAACCTCTTCTCCCGTCTGAAGTCCCTTCCGACGAGGACGTCCTCTCGGTTTCTGTTTCCCCGCAGAGGATGCATGATCCTGAGCCATCTTCCCCGTCCGATGACGTCCGGTCCTTCACCGAGCATGTCGTCAAGATGGCGAGAGCCCTCGACATCAAGCTCGCCTCGCCGGAGGACGACGCGGAGGACCCGGTGGAGCGTCGGGTGCACGGACGAGTGCCCACCCCGCCTTGCCTGCCTCTCTTGCCTTCACTCCAGACCATAGTGAAGAGGTCCTGGGAGTCCCCAGCCACCCTGTCGGCGCCCTCCCGTAAGGTTCAGACGCTCTACAGGGTTGCCCCGGCGAGCTGTCCCTGGTTGGCCGACCACCCAAGGCCTAACTCTGCGATTGTCGAGGGAGCCCAGCACAGCTTCGTCCCGAAGCAGGCCACCTCACCTGTCGACCAGGAGGCGAAGAAGGTAGACGGACTGGCCAAGAAGGCTTACTCGGCATCGGCCCTGGGGGTCAAGGCTGCCAACTACACCGCCTGCATGGGGGCCTACATTCAGACCCTCATGGAGAGGATCTCCCCCCTCGTCCCGGACGTCCCAGATGACATCCAGAGACAGCTGGTCGAAATCAGGGATGAGGCCCATTCCATTGGGAGTTGGCTCATCACCACCTCCAGAAATGTGGCGGACTGTTCGGGGAGAGCCATGTCAGCATCCATGGCATTGAGGCGACATGCCTGGTTGAGGGCTTCTGACCTCAACCCCACGGTCAGACAAGCTATTGAAGACATGCCGCTCGACGGGACCGGGCTCTTCCACGCCGAGACCGACGACCGCCTGAACCGCAAGTTCAGGATGAAGGCGGCGGCGAGGAAACATGGCATGTCCTCAGCACCGGCCTCTCCGTACCGGAAGCGTCAACGCCCGTGGCAGCCGCAAGGTCAGTCACAAGGGACCTTTCCCCGGGATCGGCAGTCCCAGCAGCAGGGCTCCCAGAGACAGCGCTTCCCCTCGCAGTCTTCCTCCTCCTCTGGCCGTCGCAACTTCCCGCCTCGGTACCGCAAGTCCCGCCGGCAGGACACCGACCAGGGGAAGAAGAGAGCCTGAAGGGACGCAGCGCACTTCGCCTCTCCTTCATCCCCCTTCTTTTTGGACATCCTGAGGCCCTTTGTTAACACCTGGGCCTCCATAACATCGGACTCGTGGGTTCTCAACATCGTCCGTAGGGGTTATGCCCTCAAGTTCCAGGAGCTCCCTCCAACTGGAGCCTTCATGTCCACTCCCCCCTCGGACACCCTTCTCGACGAAATGCGCACCTTGCTCAGCAAAGGGGCAATCTCCCCTTTGCCGCCCGATCAATGTCCTCGGGCCTTTTTCTCCAGGTACTTCACGGTACCAAAATCGGATGGGGGCATCAGGACCATCCTGGACTTGAGACAATTGAACTTGTTTCTGGACTACCGCCGTTTTCGAATGGTAACCTTGGCTTCCATTCTACCTCTGCTCCACCAGGGCCTGTGGTTCGCAACCGTCGACCTGAAGGACGCCTACTTCCACGTCGGGATCCGAGAGTCCCATCGGAGATTCCTCGCCTTCGCTGTCGGCTCTACCGCGTACCACTACAACGTGCTTCCTTTCGGCTTGGCCACGGCCCCACGAGTTTTCACGAAGTGCATGGCACCGGTGGTGGCATACCTTCATCAGAAGGGCTTCATGGTCTTTCCCTACCTGGACGACTGGCTGTTTGCAGCCGAATCCCAAGACGAGTTGCAGGAGGCAGTCTCATTCGCCTTGCACCTCTTGGACTCCCTCGGGCTGGTCGTCAACAGGGAGAAGTCCCACTTCACACCGACCAGGCAGGTCAAGTTCATCGGGGCCATCCTCGACTCCGACAACTGCTTGGCCTTCCTCCCTCCGGACCGGTTTCAGGCCCTGACAACGTCCCTCAGGCCGTGCATCTCCCACAGAAGGGTGAGAGCCAGAGACGTTCAAGTCGCCCTAGGCCACATGGCATCGACGACTTTCGTCACCCCCTGGGCAAGACTTCGTCTTCGACCTCTCCAATCCTGGTTCCTCTCCGTCTTCTCTCCGTTGGAGGACCCTCCTTCAAAGTGGCTCACGGTACCGAGACCGGTGGCCGCCTCCCTCAGATGGTGGCTAGACAGCTCCAACGTTTGCACTGGGATGCCTTTCCATCAGCCCCAGGCACAACTGACTCTGACAACAGATGCATCCCTGGAGGGATGGGGCGCCCACCTGTGCGACCTCGTCGTCAAAGACAGGTGGTCCGCACAAGACAAGCTTCTCCACATCAACGCTTTGGAAATGCTCGCAGTGGAGAAGGCTTTGAGGGCGTTCAAGTTTGCAGTCACGGGAAGAGTGGTCCTTCTGAGGACGGACAACACCACCGTGATGTATTACATCAACAAACAAGGTGGTACCAGATCCAGGACCCTACTCGATCTCACGCTCCGCATCTGGGACTGGTGCTTCCAGAGACACGTTCTCCTCCAGGCGATTCACCTCCCTGGAGAGGACAACGAACTGGCAGATCGCCTCAGCAGGTCCCCATCGGTGTGCCACGAGTGGAGGCTCCATCCCGAGACGGTCAGCGACCTCTTCGATCGGTGGGGAACCCCCAGGATCGATCTCTTCGCAACCAGATGGAACAGCCACTGTCCCCAGTTCTGCTCCAGGAAGCGATCGGACGGATCCCTCGGAGACGCATTCGCTTTCCTGTGGACGGGGGAGCTCCTCTATGCCTTCCCTCCGTTCCCTCTCATCATCAGGGTGGTGTCCAAGATGACAACGGACCGCTCGCATGCGATCCTGATCACCCCGTGGTGGCCGAGACAGCCGTGGTTCGCATCCCTTCTCCACCTCTCCAGGAGATGCTTCTTCCGTCTCGACCCTCACCCGGACCTGCTGTCGATCCAGGACGGACGAATTCTCCACCCCGACATCGAGAGCCTGCCGCTGGTGGCCTGGAGGATTCGGCCCTGACTGCCCTGCCGGAGGCAGTGAGGACGGTGATCCTGGCTGCAAGGAAACCTTCCACCCAGCGGTCCTATGCCCTGAAATGGAAGAGATTTTGCCTCTTCCTTGACCAGAAGGGCTTGTCTCCTACACAGGTTTCCACTCCAGTGGTACTGGAGTTTTTGATGGCACTTTTGGATGGAGGGTTGTCCCTCACATCCATCAAATGTTACCTGTCTGCCATCTGTGCCAAATACCAGTTCGGGGGGAGGGTTTCTTTCTTCAAAGACCCCTTGGTGAAGGGGTTCCTGAAGGGTTGTGCCAATCTTTACCCTCCTGTGTCGGTACCAACACCGGCTTGGAGCTTGGAGTCGGTACTGTCCGCCCTCCAATCCAAGCCCTTTGAACCGATGGCCACAGCGGACTTGAGACTATTGACTTGGAAAACCGCTTTTCTTGTGGCCATCACCTCTGCCCGCCGTGCGGGCGAACTCTGTGCCTTACGGAGGGACCAACCCTTCCTGAGGTTCCACAAGGACAAGGTGGTCCTCCGGACAGACATTACTTTCTTGCCGAAGGTTGTGTCTGCTTTCCACATGTGCCAGGACATTGTGTTGCCCACTCTCGCATCCAACCCGACGTCGGATGAGGAGCGACGCCTACACTCTCTTGATGTCAGGAGAGCACTGGCATTTTACCTGGACAGAACTGCTGCCTCCAGTCGGTCCGAGAGACTTTTCCAATGCTACTCGGAACCGAAGAAAGGGTTGCCTGTGTCTGCGCAGAGGTTCTCCAAATGGGTGGCTGGTACCATCCACCTCTGCTACGAACAGTTAGGCAAACCTCTCCCTGGCAGGGTTCGGTCCCATTCCACAAGGTCAAAGGGGGCATCCTCTGCATTCCTGTCGGGGATTCCTTTGGAGGATGTCTGCAAGGCTGCCGTCTGGTCCCAACCTTTAACTTTTATTAAGCACTATCGGTTGGACACCAGGGCCATCCGAGACGCAGCTTTCGGGAGGGCTGTGTTGGTTTCAGGGTTGCATTGATTGCACTACTGATGTTTTTGTATTTGCTACACTTGTACAGTGACACTGTTTTACATTTGTTCAATGTTGGTTTGCACAAGTTCTATGGGATCGGTCTTGCATGACCTCTGTTCCCTTCTCAGGTTTAGCAACGTTATTGCTATGTTGACCTATGCATAACAAAAAGACTGACTTTTTTTATGATTCAAGGTGTTTTATTGTAATAAATATACCTTTGATTCACCATAGCTTTGGTCTCAGGACACTCCCTCCGCCGCATACCTAAGCTTGTCAGTCTAAACCCATTTGTATGATTCGCAGAGACCACGAAGAAGAAGGACAGGTTGCTTACCTGTAACAGTATTTCTTCGAGTGGTCATCTGCGAATACATACAAATCCCACCCGTCCGTCCCCTCAGTGTCCTTCTCTCATTGGCTCTTTCCATCGCCTGCTTGGCGGAAAAATTGCGGAACTGGGGAAAGAGTGGGAAGGCAGGGGCCTTATAACGGGTGGGCGGAGTTACCGCCAAAAAGTTTCAATATGTTGCAGAGTAAACTCTGCCCAGTGATTCCAGTAGGTTCCGAGCAGCACTGCACAGGCGCGGTGAAACCCATTTGTATGTATTCGCAGATGACCACTCGAAGAAATACTGTTACAGGTAAGCAACCTGTCCATACCACATATATTCAACTATAAATTGACCTCATGTATAAGTCAAGGGCAATTTTTGGGGCCACAATTATGAATTTTGATATGACCCGTAGTTAAGTCAAGAGTAAAACCTAGGGGCATGTGACAAAGGATGTAAAAGATGAAGCAAAGGAAAACAGTGCCAAAGAACTTGCAAAACTCCAGCGGGCACAACTGTTTGTGCCCATCCTTAAGGAGGGGGGGTGCTTCCAGGATAGATTACACTTTTGCTTTTTGCCAGGGGATGGTTCCTTATTCATATAAGAAGAGTTAAAGTGGAGTACTTCCATTGACCCATGGATATGTTGACTCAGGGTTTTTGGCTACATTTTTGACTAAAATTTCTAGACTTATACATGAGTAGATACAGTATGCGTATCACGCCTGTGTTTTATATATTTTGTACATTTAACTGATATTAAACCAAGATTAGAAGGAAAGTTATAAGAATAAATAAGTTGCCTGGGTTGGAAGAAATTGTTTTAATTGTATTAAATTTTATTTTTATAACAGATTAGACATATTTGTTATAGAAACAAATGATATTTCACTAAAGACGCTTCATGAAAAGATGATTTGTTAAGATATAATTACAGATTCTAAAGTATGAGATAATACAGTATAACAAGATTTCATAATATAAAATGTATTTACTTTTAAGTGATGACACTTTTTCTGTAAACATTCATAAGAAATGCAACATAGTACATACTAAGAAATATCAATAAAATATTAAAATCAAAAAAATTAAAATTAAAAAAAGCTGGATTTAGAAAACATGTTTGCAGACAGACTATAAACCTCACTTTTGCTATAGTTCAGAATGATCTTCCATGTTCAGGAAGGGAAGAGAATATCCTTTGGCATGAAGGACCTGTGAGCCATCTGGATCATTTTAAGTTGTGAATTAAGATGCTGAATTTTAAAGTGTAGACTGCTTTGAAATGTGTATGTCTTACTTGTCCTTTTAAACTGTTGCCTGTTTTAATTAATGTGGTTTAACTGATGTTACTAATTTAAAAATAAAAGCTTTGTAAAAACACTGAGAAATTATACTAACTTATTTGTGTGTGTTTTTAAACTTCCTTTATACTTAGTACTAGCTTTCAAACAGACCTAAGTTAAACAACTATAGAACTCAGAGACAGGACTGTTAGCCTTTAGAATCAGTGAGGAGGGAGGGGCCTTGTAGCCCCTTTGAGACTCACTTGAATCGAAAGCGCTGGCAGCAGCAGCGAGAGCAGTCCACTTCATTACTATTATTATTATTAAGCTTGATCTGCATCTGAGGAAGTCGCCTGGAGTCTAGGGAACCTCATGCTGCCAATCTCTCTCTTCCCGAAGGTGCTACAAGATCAACCCAGATAAATAAGTAGAGAGAGAGAGCTCATTAGACAAGAAAATAGAGTGTGCATTACTCATGCAAAGGCTAAATGAAGTGAGAGATCGTCAGAAAAGGAAAAGGTTTGTGTGTTTTGCATCATTTGTAAAGGCACCCTTCGGAGGCTTTGGGAGGCTGGGCTGTTGTTGTTGTTGTTTTGCAATCCTATTGTTACTCTGATTCTTAGACCCCGGCGCCCTCTCACCCTCTCTGGCGTGCAGAAGCAGTCGGAGACGAAGGGCCACTGGGAGAAGGTGGAGACCCGGTGCTCCTTCAGGTACAGCTCCAGCCCCGGAGGAACCTGCTTCGCCGCCACCATTTCCTCTTCCACCAATTTCAAACCGCGGCGGGAAAAACAGCAACTACTAACGGCCGCCGCAGCCCGAGAACCGCTAAGCACGACGGGAGCCAGGCTTCTGACGTTGAGGGCGGGGCTGTGAGGGAGGGAGCGCGGGGCGCGCTGGGAAATGTAGTCCCTTTTGTGTGGTGTGCTCCTTCAAGTAGTTTCTGACTTATGGCCACTGGCGCGGCCCTGGGGTTTTCTTGGCAAGATATGTTCAGAGAAGGCTTGCCATTGCCTTCCCCTGAGGAGGCTGAGAGAGTGGGACTTTTGTCCAAGGTCACCCATTGGGTTTCCATGGCAGAGCTGGGAATCAAACCCAGGCAGTGATACCTTTATTGGGACAACCAAAATACACAGTTACATGTTGCAAGCTTTCAAAGTCACACTGGCTTCTTCTACCATCTGAACTAAGGCCAGAAACAGAAAATGCAGGCTGACTATGCCTTACCTCTTCCATTTCTTCCTCCTGTTTGCCTGATGAAGAAGAAGCCAGTGTGACTTCGAAAGCCTGCAACGCGCCATTGTGCATTCTGGTTGTCCCAAGGGAGGTATCATGGTTTGGGTGCTATTGGATTCCCTCTATGGCCAACAGGGCTACCCCAGATGTTTTCCTGTCTCCAAAGTCTTAACACTCAAATCACTGCCCCACAATGGCAAGAGGACAAAGGGGAGAGAAGTCATTTTGAAAGCTTTGTAGAAAAGGAAGCAGGTCTTGGTTTGTTGTGGGTTTTTCAGGCTATGTGGCCATGTTCTATAAGAGTTTATTCCTGACGTTTCGCCAGCATCTGTGGCTATGGGCATCTTCAGAGATGCTGGCAAAACGTCAGGAATAAACTCTTACAGAACATGGCCACATAGCCTGAAAAACCCACAAAAAAAACTATGGATGCCAGCCATGAAAGCCTTCAACTTCACAAAGCAGGTCTTGATGAAACAGGGTGGTCAAATGGGTCCTCACCGCAAAGGAGGGCAAGGTGCTGTGACATTCAAGAAAAAATGGAGGCCATTGAGAGGGACATAAACATGGCTGAACTTATGCTTTCTGCTTCTGTGCATAGCTTTTGCAAAAAGCAGTGATTTACAGTAAACTCATTGAAATGAACTAGAGAATAAAGTGCTTGGGCTACAATGGTACCCACCCTTTAGAAAGCATAAGTTCAGCCATGTTTATGTCCCTCTCACCATGACCAAAGAAAATGCAAAATCATGCTCTTTAGTCATGCTCAGAATGGAGGGTATTTGGGGATTCTTCATAGACAGAAGGCTGAAATCAAATATATAGCTGTGTTAATCTGAAGAATCAGTAGAGAAATCTTGTAGCACCTTTGAGACTAACTGAAAGAAAGAAGATGGCAGCAGGAGCTTTCCTAGACTACAGTCTGTTTTATATGCATCTAAGGAAGTAGCCTGTAGTCTCAGAAAGCTCATGCTGCCAATTTCTTTCTTTCAGTTAGTCTCAAAGGTGCTACAGATCTCTCTATGTACAGAAGTCTTAAATAAATGTCCTGGAAAAGGAGGAAGTCTGGTTGTGTTGGAAATCCCCTTTTTCACGTCTCTTTAATGAGGTGGAGGAAATGGACTTTGTTCTGCAAAGTTGTACTTTTTCTAAAGGGCATTCTTTATGTTATCCTAACGTGTGTGTGTGTGTTTGAATTTCACATGGTTTCTGCTGCTTTGAACCATGTTCAAAACATGGTTTCTCTTCCTCTAAAAAGCCTGCCTCATGTGGGTTTCAATGAAATAAAGTGAAAGTTTCAGTGGAAGAGCCTTCTACAGACCAAAGCTTCTTCCAAAAGACATTAAAGGATTTCCCCCCATTATATTCCACTTTTCTTATAATTTCTGTTTTGGTTGCCAGACTTAGAAAAGGGGAGGGGGGATATCTGCTTTCTTTCATCCTTTTTTCTCTCTTTTACTCTTCACATTTGCTCAGGATTCTGGAGGCAGCTGTTGTTTAACTTGCCTTTAGTTTGTAGGCAAGCGCACACAGCTACAGAAGCATCCGCTGGAGTAGTACTCATTCTTTCTCCAACTCAAGCTATACAGTTACACCTCAGATAGCATCATATAGCTCAGATAGCTCCTGGGCATTACTTCCTCAACAGAAAATTTGGTACCAGAGGTAGAAATAATATGGAAACAATAGAGGTAGGTTCCTACATCACAAAAACAGAAGAGCAAATCAGTACATTTGTTCAAAACCAACAATATGCACATGTGAAATAAAACAACCAAGTCAAGGTAAGCCTTAAATAAGCAAACAAAAGCATCCTGAAACTTCTGGAGACCATTTGAATGATTCTCCCAAAATGTGTGGGGCTGATTTGCTTTTGTTACAGCCTCCACTTTTCTTATGCTTTCTATATTGGTGACCAGATCTGTCCTTTAACACACTGGGGATAGCTGCTGAGGCGAACTTACCTGTTGTCCCCTTTTCTCTCTGTTTTGCTGTTGATACAACTCAGGGATTTTGGGTGTAGCTATTTACCTTGTCTGCAGTAGCAGAATTGGAAACATATCAATAGTTGGATCAAGTTAGTGCCCCACTCTTTTCAGCTTACGTTTCATTGCACTTACTGTAGACATCCTGCTGCAACTAAACTCTTATCAATCTATGTTTTGCCAAATCTTCCTATCCTCCCTGTGTTGATGCTGCTAAAACTTTGCAGCTAGACAGAGGATGAAGAAGAAAAGGGGATTGTTGGGATGCAGCAAGCCTTAGTAAAAGGAATTTCATTGTTAGAGGCTTTGTTAACTGAGATATACCTGTATTGTAAACAGGGTATTCTGAAAGACATTATGGAAAAGCTTTAAATAATATATGTATAGCACAGAGCTGACACCTTTTCTTTTCTTTTTCCTTTAAAAGAAATTTTAAACAGTATCACAGCCAGAAATTCAACAAATCTAGCATGGATGTGACAAGATGACAAAAGCCACAATTCCACAGTGTCTATTTTACACTTCCTAATTATAAATGCCAACAAAAGGGTGGCAAATCAACTACAGAAAATTATGGCTGCTGCTTCTCCCCCAGCCTCCAGACACACACATTTTTTTCCTGCCCAAAGTGATCCTGTATCACTAGGTGGGGAGAGGTGTCATGTTCTGAGACAGAGCTAAATTACCCAGCAGGAGAGCAGATGTCAGAAGCTGCAGGATTGCATTGCTGTCTGAACTAGTGAGGAGTTAGTAATGGGTTGAATGAGCACTAACAAATTGAAATTTAATCTAGAGGAGATGGAAGGACTTTTAGAAAAGTTAGCAGAGCTGGTTCAAAACATTTTGGGGCCTGAGGCAAAGAACAAGATGGTACTTCTGCCACCTACACAGCCAGCGCAGAACATCCTTCACTACATCTGAGGAGGAGGTTCAGTGGGGTTATAGTGCACATTATGTGATACATACTCTATCCATTCTGCATCCACTACCTGAGATGCTTGCCTCATGTGGCCAAGGGTAGGGATGGCCCTGACAGATTGTCTGGAATGAAGAGTTCATCGTGTGTTGGACAGATTAGACTTCCTCTAGACGTCATCTAGAGTTTTCCAGGTCCATGATGACTCTGGATAAACCATTGATGGCTACCATCAGAATGAGACTTTGCCCAGTTTAGACTGGCGCATCAACTATATTTGTTTCTGAAAAAGACAGATTTGGCTGTTGGGCAAACACTTCACTGACTCCACAATTGGACTATTTTGGCATGCTGTATGTGAGGCTATTTTTAAAAAGTAGCCAGAAACTTCTGCTTCTTCAAAGTACAACAGTTAAGATCACAGGAACAATTCAAATTGCTGCTTTGGTCTTTAAAGTGGTATATGATTTGATATCACTAAACTGTCTAAGCTAAGGCATCTCCTCATCATACGTTGCCTCAGTAATAAGAAAATCCACAGAGGCTAAGCTCTTTTGGGATGAAGAAAGGAGCCTTTCTCTATTGCCACACCCAGACTTTAAAACTCCCTCCCCAAGATCTGCTCCTTATAATCTACCACAGTATGAAAAAGTTTGGCCTCAACAGGCCTGGCTTTACAATCTGGCCCAAATTAGCCTCCTGGGTGTGGCTTTTCATGATGATTTGTTGCTATGGGCATCAACAATTGTGTTGAACATCAAGACCTTTCTAATTGCAGAAACAGCAAAGACTTGGAATGACTATTGAGGAAAGTGAAGGAAGAAAGTAGAAAAGTAGGGTTGCAGTTGAATCTTAAGAAATATGAAGAAAACAAAAATAATTATCAAATATTATTTACACAATTTTATAGTGGATGAAGCCATTGAAATAGTCAAAGATTTTTTATGCTCTGGGTCAATCATAATGGAGACACTAGTAAAAAAAAAACTGTAAATACTATGGCATGGGTGATCCAGACTGTAGTATTCAACTATATATCTTTTTATTTAAAGCTCTTACCTAGTTCTCTGAAGATGCCAGCCACAGATGCTGGTGAAACGTCAGAAAGAAACTCTGCTACAACATGGCCACATAGCCCGAAAAACCCACAAAAAACTATCTTACCTAGTTCCTTTACAGCTGCCCTTCCAAATCCTAGTCTCATTCTTGTTTCTTGTCTATAGTCCTCATTTTGATTAATGACAGAGATATAGGAAAACTTTCACTATCTCTATGTCTTCATTGCCTACTTGTGTTTTCTGTCGATTTCAGAAATGGTAATTATTGCCCTCTTTAACTCCCAGTTCCTCTCTATCCAATCTTCCACACCTTTATTTCAGATAGCCTTGTATGGTTCTTAAGGTTGTATTGGTTTTTGTATGTTTGCATACACCCTTGTGCATTTCTAAATAAAGCCCTTTTCCACTGAAATTGGAGTGCTCTCTGCAGTTAGTACTGGTATACACAGGTGAAAAGTTCTCTGAAGCTACACTTCTCTCACAGGGCTCCTTTTGAGCTATAATTTCCCCAACATTTCAAGGACATACTGACATTTCTGGTGGGGACCCCCCAATATCCCCACACCTTTTAGGGCAACAGCCACCAGTTGATGTCTATGTATACACCTCTTGGTTGCTTGAAGGATATGTTTGCGATGAACAAACTCTTGGTTTCACAAAATTAAATTGGTTGCTCTCCTGCTTCGTGTTCCTAGACCAAATTATCCTACATGCTCTGTTTCCTACTTCTGTGCTCCACTCACCTATGATTACCAACATGTCCTGTTTTAATGCGTGATCAATTTCCTCCTGGATTACCAGGAAGAAACTTTAAATTTCTTCCTCTTCTGCGTCTGTAATTGGAACACACTCTTGTATTCTAGTTATACTGATGGGTTTTTCCTAAAGTCTGATTGATGTTATTCTGTCAGACTTTGCATTATATCCCTTGACTGCTTTTGCTACAATTCTCCTTACTTTTAATACCACCCTATGTCTGCTTAGATTTTCATTTCCTGAGTAAAATACTACATAATTGACTTAAAATGTCCCATTCCTGCTTGCTTTAGCTCACTCACTGAGTATTGCAGTGTTTATATATTCATTTTCTTTTACAATAGCTAGCTTCCGCTGATTTATGCATCTCACATTCCATGTTCCTATAATATGTGTTGTGCAGACTTTTCTTTCGCCTCTGAGCACATCAGAGAACATCAAAGTGTCCTTTTGGCTTGAGTCTGGTTGCATCCTTAGCCCCAGTGCTACTAAGACTTATCTTCTCCAATAGACAAGTAACATTCTTCCCTAGTAGCTCATTGAGTGCCTTCCAACCCAGAAGTCTCATCTTCTGACACTATCTCTTGTTTCCTTTTGGATGAACTGATTTCATCATAGGATTTCATGGTAAAAGCATTCAAAAGGGGTTTACCATGAATTTTTCTGTGCAGTGCTGACAAATGTTTGTTATGGTGCAACTGCCATTGTCTCCAAGAGATCCTCCATCATTACTTCTGCTGCTGCCCAGTAGCTGTTTGGCACTTTTAGTCTGGCTCCACAGCAAAAAGCCTGTCTGACATGGGAGATCCTACCAGCAGCACTGCTGCTATCAACATAGCCTCTTTCCTTGCAGGCATATGTGATCCTCTCACCACAGAGATTTTGTGCTATTGTTGAACTAATATGAATACTGTACTACAGACTGCTAAACAGACAAATGAATGGGCCCCAAACTAAATCTAGTCTAAACACTCCCTAGAAGCTAAATTACCAAACTGAGACGGTTGTATTTAGGACATCTCATGAGAAAACATGACTCATTAGAAAAGATGATAATGCTTGGTAAAATGGGAGGCTGCAGGAAAAGAGGAAGACTACATTCCAGATGGATAGACTCAATCAAGGATGGCACAACTTTGAGTTTGCAGGACCTGAGCAGAATGGTCAGTAACAGGGTGTTTTAGACATCTCTCATTCATAGGGTCATTGTATATTGATGCCAACTTGACAGCAGTCAACAACATTACTGTGGTCAGGCCTGGCTCCAGCTGTTCAGGGTGAGAACCTAGTAGCAACTCCAGTGAGACCTGCCATGCTTATGTTAATCCATACACTGATGCTGAGCTTGTTTGCAGCTGCTCCCATCAATTGCTGCCCCATGGACAGGCTTCAGGGTCTGTAATCAAGCCAAGTTGCACCAAAGACTCAGTTTCATTGAGTCAGACTGTATGTACAAGCTCTGAAGGACCATTAGAGATGGGTTCAAGCCTTAACCTGCTCCAAGGAAAAGGCAGAATACTATTCGAGCATTGTTACCAGCAACTGTGCCCTCAATCCCCACTTTTTATTTAGAAACCTTTGCTTCCATATAAAGGGGTTTTAACCTTGTTGCCATGTGTATCTAATGTAGGGCCAGGACACCATTGGCCATACAGATCTCGCTTGACTACATCTCCCATCATCTTTTGCTGGTTGGGGCTGATATGAGTTGGAATCCCAACAACAACTGAAAGGATTCAGTTTACCCCACTTTTGATCTAATTTTACCCTGCTGTAGGCTGACTCTGCTAAGAGTCTGTAGCATGCTTCTTGTGTGTCCCAAGAGCTGCTGCCAGTCAGAACAGACACCAATGGCTCAGGTAGACGGATGGTCTGACTCAATATAAGAGCTCTAAGTGTACCCAGAACATTAAATATTCAATTGATGCTCCAAGTGGAGGAAACCCACCTTCAGCTTGCTCTATACTAAGTGGAACAGAGGAAAAGTGGTGATTTATACAGCAATTATGTCTTCTCTGTGCTCACAGATTAATTCCCAGACCATTTCCCTAGTGGAAAGTGATTTACAAGCACAATGCAGTTGCAATTTATGTCCTAGTTTTATTTAATGTTCTCAGATCCCAGTGTGCTCTGAGGGAAGGAGCTTATCGCAGAAACAGATGTGAGCCGTCTGTGTGGTGGGCAGTCTGCAGGAAAGGAGCTGTGTTCTCTTAACAATTACCTGTAAACACAAATAGGAACAATCGGTTTCAGAGTCTCATTTGACCAGGATTGCCTTGCCCAACTAGATCTCTGGACAGAATACAAATACACTTGAGAAAGGAGAGTGGCAGGGAAGCTCATTCCCAGTTGAATATAAAAAGGACACAACTGGAAGATAGTATGGCAAGCAACTGGAATATGAATGGCCAGTGGAAGGCATGCTCATGGGTGATCATCTTCATCCCTTTCTCATCTGTTAGCCTCTGGAAATAATGTTCAACATCACCTGGAGAAAAAAAAAACAGGCACACATTTAAATAATTAGTGAGAGCTAATATAGTTTAGTGATTTGTGTGTTGGACTAGGACTCCTTGATACCAGAATTCAAACCCCCTTTTGGCCCAGGAACCCACTGGTTGATTTTGGGCAAGTCACACTCTCTCAGCCTTAGAGGAAAGTAATAATAATAATAATAATAATAATAATAATAATAATTTTTATTTATATATCCTGCCTCTCCCTACAGATCAAGGTGGGAGAACAGCACAAAAATAAAGTTACACATGGTTAAAATACATTCTCATTATACAAGGAAAAATTTAAAAACACATTAAAATACCTGTACATGTGCAATATCAAAATCTGATTCCTCATCAAGTTCCAAGTGGAGTATCATCTTAAGCTGTTAAAGCAGGTCTGGCGAGTAGGCTCGCCAGAATAATCTTGCCAAGGAAAACCCCTGATAGGTTTGCCTTAGGGTTGCCATAAATTACACAACTTGAAGGTTTACAACATTATTTAAATTATTTAATTAGTTGTTTTGTATAAAATATTAATCCTATAGGAAACATGTCTCAATGTCATTGGGTGAGTTTGTCTATGTGAATAGGCAGAACTTTTAAAAGTTCCTTTTTTGGACTACAACTCCCAGAATCCCCTAGCCAGCATGAACATTGGCGCTGTTGTCTAAAATTAACTTTCCCAAGTCTGGAAAAGGGCTTGAATCTATTCATCTGGGGGTATTGTCACAATATGTCAGAATTCTCCAGCTTACTGCTGCCCAGTAACTTCCAATGCAATACTTCCGTCTCTGGTTTATTTACTGTAACATCCAAACTTGGAAGTCTGGCTTGTCTCCGCTACAACCCAGAGGAATAATCTAGGGCTGGTTCTTGTGACAGGCAAGACAGTATGTCAGATTTGGGTGCCACAGGAAACAAGCCATGGACAGAAAATCCAGTTGCTCCCACCAATTAAGAAGCCACCATCAATATGCTGCCTTTTTCAAAGCAAGTCAGAATTCTTGTAACTGGCCATCAAAACCTGCCATTATGTATATTACATCCCAATAATTTTCTGCCCAACTGCCAGAGTTTTTGGTTTGTTTGCTCATGCTTCCACGATGTTGTGTGTGAGTATATACCACGCAGATGGGTATGGCCAACTATGGCCCCATTCCCACAGGGCTATAAAACAAATCAAGAATCGGATTATAGGGACATCGTTCCCATTTGAACTCACGTTCGATCCTTGTTTAAGGAAAATCGTTCCCATTTGAATTTGTGTTTGATCCTACTTTGATCGATTTCTCCAGCAAAAACCCAAATCAGTGGTGGATAACCCGGGTTATCCTGACTGCACTTTTCCAGCGATTCTTTTTGCAGCTGTCGGATCTGGGGCAAACTAATGGGAACAACAGGGTGTCTGAATCGGTATTTTAGGAGGAGAGGAGCAATGGCCAAGGGGCTGTCCCGGTGGTGTCACCCGCTTTGTTCTCTTTCCTGTATTCCCAGCGTCATTTCCCCCCGTTCGCATAGCCTTTCCCCTGGTGTAGCGGGCAGCAGGGCAAGGTGATCGTGTGTGTAGACAATTTTTTTTTAAAAAAAGTTAAGCTTTCGATCGCCTAGGCACTCTGTCAGGTGTCTGAACATTGCAAATTGCTCCATTGGCCTCCAAACGCGGTAAGCGCATGACGTGTCCCTGCCAACCCCCAACCCCCCGCTCCACATAGATTAGTGTGTGAGGAGACCCACTGCACACCCTTTTAATAACTATTATTTCTCCTTTTTCCTTTTTCTGTTTTTGCTGAGTGCCTCAGTGCTCCAGCGTCTGGGCGGCAATCACAATGACGTCTAGCTGCCCAAGTGCTCAGGTGCTTCAGCAATCCATTGACCACCAAAAAAAAAAAAAAAAAAAACCCAGAAAAACAGGTTTGAAAGATGCAAATGGGAATGGGGAACAAAAATAGCCCACGTCAAAATGCATTGAAGCAACTGATGTCACTGTGACATCTAATCGCCTAAACGCTTGATTGACAGCTTAAAAAAGGGGGAAAAAACAGTTCCAGACAGGCAATGCGAATGGGGAACAAAAAAGTCCACATCAAAATACAATGGAGAAATATCAATGGGAATGAGAACATGGGTCAAGAAAAACCGAGTCTGTTTGCTCCCTTTTGTAATGGGAACGATGGACCTGATTCAAATACGACTCGGGAACTCACTCCGAGTCTGACTCGCAGCAAGATTTGTCGCTTTATAGCCCAGTGGGAATGGGCCTATATGTGGATCTACAGTTACTCCCTAAGAAGACAGCACTTGGTGGGAAAGCCCCAGTTATCAGCCTCAGCAGGATCACTGAAGTATTTCATGCTCCTCAGTAATATGGGATCACACCACAGGGATTCCATGCTGATGAGAATTTGTGTGATTTTTTACTTGATAACTCAATTTGCACATTTAAAAGTGATGGCAGAGCATACTGACTCAGTAATTTGATGCAAGGATATATAGTAAGTGCTGCTATAATGCAATAGTTGCATCACTTGAAAAGTCTGTTATTAAAAAAAATCACACTCTAAAAATAACAGGAATTATGGGGAAAATAAGTTTAGGTTTAGGTGCAGATCTCAAAATATTACTGGTAGCTAAAATACTTATTTAATCTGCCACACATTTTAATTATGTAATAAATTTTAATTAGATGCATAAACGGTGACTTAACATTAAATAACATGAGGATACATATTTATGGTGGTGAAAAGTACAGAGACCCCTAGTAGTTTAAACTGCTAATAACACTTGCTGCACTCTGGTACAGACAAGCCTGTACTTGCTGCATCAGCCAAATGCTCCCTCTCCTCCTTCCACTCACTTTACTTCAATCCCAACTTAAAATCTCACAAATGTTCCTTCCATCTACCTCACTCAGCACTGTTCTGGCTTAAAATCTTTTCTTTTCAAATGCTCCCACCTCTCTGACTCATGTCCTGACTTAAAATCTCATCCCTGGTATAAAAACACTTCCAACCCCCTGTTTCAGCCACCTCACTTACCTGTCCCAGTTTAAAATTTCATCCTTGGCTTGCACATGCTCCCTCCCTCTGTTTCCATCCACCTCACTTCAATCCATCACTTCTCAAACCATAAAACTATAGCCAATTATACTAAGAGTTGGTGTTCTGCAAACATTATTCCTCTATTTGTGTTATTGCCAATTCACATTATAAAAACACGTGTTATAGCAGAACTTACTGTATTCAGAAGCCAAAATGACTACAAGCTACAACTGGCATTTCTCATTTTCAAATAACATGCCCTATGAGCTGCAGTATTTTGGAGATGCTGATGAGCATGCCCTTACTGGAGGCATTGCTCTTTGCTAAATTCATCCTCCATTCCTCCATCTCACATACAAAACTAGTCACCATAATTTTGCTCCAACTGATTTAGCCATCTACCTGTGTGAGAAGATAGTCCTCCTGGGAGAGGTTCTCAATTACATCAAAATGATCTGTCACTCCAATGTCCAGCAGAGAGGAATTCCAGCCAGCTGCACGTAGAGCCTAGAGGGAAAACCACTGGTATGTTAACAAAATGGTGCTCATAAGGTAGCTACAAGTTATTCCCAGTTCAATCCATCTTATTGTAGACTCCATCTTAACATGCCTTATAGGATCTACTTGTATCATAGAATGTTGAAGTCCACCAAAAGCTGTGGAGCAGTGGCTTAGACAAGGAGACCTATTCTTAGAAAAGAGTACAGAATGAGCATATGCCCAGGAAATGTGAACAGTATCCAGAACCATCCTCCATATTTATTTTCCCACCCCAACCTTGCCTTAATTTCATCAACCCAATTTAGAAGTAGTACAGGGTAACTTAAATTTTTGCTACTGCAAGACAATTTCTGTTGCAAACCACCCAGAACTCTATTCTAACAGATACACAATTCCAGTAGCTAGAGGAGAGTAAGATCTGGAGGAAAAGTAGTGATGGACTAAGTGATTCACAATTCACCAATGTAACATTAAGAGCTGAGAAACATGAAGCAAATAACTATTCCAGATAAATTTGTTACCTTCCACACAAACATGTATATGCAAGACGTTTGGATATATAGACATGCATGTGTGTACACATTTCTTTCTGTATATGAGCATGTTACATAGTGGCACATGGAGAGATATAAATGGATAAGGCACACACCTCTTATACCTGTTTAGACAATGGCGGGGTACAGACCGCCGCTTTGCAGCGGTCTGGCGCCGCCGCCAGAAGGTCCGCGGGGGAGCCGGAGCCTTCAAACGGCCCGACTCCCGCGCGGACCGAAAAAAGAAGCTCCAAAATGGAGCTTCTTTTTGCGTCGCGTTTGCGACGTAGCGAGGCGCCAGGGGCGCGCTCGCTACGTCAGCAGCGGCGCGACGCGTCTGGACGCTGTGCGTCCGATACGCAAAGATGGCGGCGCCCATGTAGAAAGGGCGCCGCCATCTTGTACGTATTGACTACGTATTAGGGTTAGGGGGGTGCGGAAGCACCGCCCCTTCCTAACCCTAATACGTATTCAATATGTATTTTTTGGCGGTTTGTAACCCGCCAGAGTGATTTGTTTAGAACAATGCTACTCAGAGTCAGGGCACATAGACCAGTGCCTGTCCCTGGGTTATCGGTTGCCGGTCCTTGGTAAGTTTACATGAAAGAAAGAAACAATTGTAGACAATGGACTCAGATATGGTACCTCTACCTGGCACCATGGGGGGAAAACTGGTTCCCCACATCAGATAATTTGAGGTGCAAAGCTCCATAAAACCATGTGAATTGCTTTCAAAGCATTAAATATGTGTACATTTGTTCATACGCATTCATTGTGTATACAAATACATGACTCAAATGGACATACATCAGAGTAAAACTGTAAAAAAATTTAAATGAGTTATATATGAGATCAAAGAAATGAGCAAGGAATCTTTACTAAAACAATACATTTATGAACCGTAGACTAACAACAATTTGGCTATGGCCATCTCAATGTTTCCTTGGTTAATCAAGTACTTAACTGGCTGTACAGCAACAGCTTGGTTAAGAAGGGAAATACCTGCCCTTTGGTTAAAACAAGGACTCAAACTAAGGGATTGCTCTCAACTGTCTCTTGGTCACAGACTCAACATGTACAGTATCCAACACACCTCAAAATACTCCTGGGACTGTCTGTGGAACTCAGGTGAATCATGTTGTGCCACAGCAATGAGTACCTGGCAAGCTCTCTTGTCCCCCAACTTAGGTACACACTGCAGAGGACTATTCTCCTGTGCCACCTCTCTGAGGAGAGACACGTAGTTGAGAGTGAGATGGTGCAGAGCTGAAAGGTAGGAAGAGTCTTGGCAATGTGAAAAGTTGAAAAGCAACGTGGGTGGGCAGATGGATGCACACATTGTGCTGGACCACACAGTTGCATCTGTACACTGCAGCTTTACTGCCCCTCATTAGTTTGGTGCTCCAGTCCTAAGAGGTAGCTCTCACCGACTCATGTGCAATTCTTCATTGACATAGGTGTGTGTGATGGGCTCCAGGTCATAGATGCCACTCACCAAAAAGGCTCCTGGAAAGGAAAGACACAGGCCCACAAAACTTTAGAGACAAAGGATCTAAACTAGGATCTGACATTCTCATGTGTTATGTGCCTCAGGAAAGGGAGGTGAGGAAAACTAGAATGCAAAGTATGAGAATTGGGTTGGATGGTTTCCAAAAGTACCTTTGATGTTTGGCACAACACCAAATTCAGCCCAATCTGTGGAGAGCACCATGGCTGCCAGGTGGGCTCCAGCTGAGTGTCCAAGCAGATAAACCCCACTAAAGAGAAATGAGAGGTGGTTGCAATGAGCAAGTAAGAGGATCTGGCTGCGGTGAAAAATGGTAGCAGGACTGCCAGAAGAATCAGAACTCGAGAGTTCCCCAAGCCCTGTGGTAGGCTTGAGCACAATGTAAGTGGACATCAGGGCACTCTTCCCCATAGCTACTACAGTGGATTCATTCTGCACCATCTCACAGTACCCATACACCTCCTACCTGATCCCTGTGTACTGCTGAACTGCAAAGGCCACACTCTGTCTCACCTGCCTAACCATCTTATCCAGTGAGCCTAGGCAAAACAAAACAGAAACAAATTATGATAAGCCTAAGTTATAAAGGAGAATAAGCAGGGAGGAAAAAGTGCCTACCCCACAGCTACGTACCTTTCGGAGCCACATCATAGCCAACTACAGCCAAGGCAATGCCATGAGTTACCAGGGGCACTGCAGCAAAGCCTGAAACATCTTTGCTAGAGGTAGGGAGACAGAAGAAAAAAAAGACAGATGGCTACACCCAGAAAGGACCCTCACTCATTACCTAGCAGCCCCCAGGCCAGAGAGACTGGTGTCCCAAATGGACACCTATTGCATTTAAGTCCTAAAGCCAGAGGACAAAAAGACCTCAGCCAAACTCAAGCACAACTCACCTGAGGGCTTGCCAGTAGCCACCATGGATATAGAGAACAAGGGGAAAGCCTGAAAATAGGACACAGTGGATGACAGGACAGTAAAGTCCCTCATCAGAAACTCTACCCCTTCCTACCACCCCCCTTCCCTCATGTTGCTTCCTAAACACAAACAGATTTCTACACCCCACCATTTCATTGCATCCCCTATTTTCTTACTTTCAGAGTGTACTTTGGGAAGATACACATCAAGCTTCTCTCCCTCGCCCATCCCATAAGGCACATTCAGCAGAGTCTGGGTGGCAGCCTGGGCATAGTGGGTACCTGGACAGCAAAAAGCACAATAAGATGGAGCCAACTTGTGCTCCCTCACTCCCAAGAGTTTCTAGAGACAGTGCCTCTACATCAGGGGTAGGCAACCCTTTTGAGCCAGGGGCCGGGTTACTGTCCCTCAGACAACTGGGGGGCCGAAGCCAAAAAATAAATAATTTTTTAAAAATTAAATAAATAAATAAACTGGGACAAATGTAGGACAAAATTTTCAAATGGAGGGCACTTTTTTATAAAAATGGAGGACATGAGAAAAAAATTGCTGATTTTTAAAAAAATGTTAAGATAAATGCATGTTTCTGAGGCTTCTATAGACAATTGCCCCACCATGCCCCTCGCATGAGACACCAAAGGCCTCGGCGGCAATCGGCGGCAGGACCGGGCTGGGGCCGGTCCCAAGGCCTCGCCGGGCCGCATCCGGCCCACGGGCCGCAGGTTGCCTATCCATGCTCTACATATTCATGGGTGCATGGCAATATACTTGCTGCTTGGGAAATCAAGGTATTGTTTGCCTTTTCTATACATTCCTGAGAGGTAAAAGGCTCCTCACTAATTTAGGAAGATCAGGGATGTAGCCAGGATTTTGGGAAGGAGGGGTCCAGACTAAGTGCCACCATTATAATGGGGCTTGGGTGCGGCGGTGCAGCAGCACACACCATTCATTTTATCTAAAGGAAGGGGGGTCCGGACCCCAAGAACCCCCCCCCCTTGGCTACGTCCGTGGGAAGATATTTTAATTTCAAATATCCCCCCAGCTTTTCCAAGGAGATGTTCTTCTCGTCTACACTAGAGATGAGCTGACTTCTGTGTTGTCTCCTCATGAGAACATGCATAGTCCAACAATTTTACAAAGCAAAATGGTGTCTTTGGGATATCTTAACTGTTAACACATATCTAATCCACATCAAGTAACCTCAGGTATGTGCTCTGACTTAAGATCTTAAATGTTGACAGTCTTCCTACATCAGCTCCAGATCCAAATGCCTTTGCAACAAGGCCAGCAATTAGCAGTCTCTTGGAAGCTGGCTGACTATGCCTCTGGTGTTCCACTTTCCCCTCCCTCCTGTGCTCTTTTTGCTGAGACTATCCATATGCGCTTTACCTTCGCTCGTGACCTGTTCATGAGCCTCTATCACTGCATTCTCATTCAACCGTGGAGACCACCTGCTAGGGGAATACTGAGTTTCCAGCTCCTGTAAGGAGAGAGAAAAGAGCTAGCATGTACAATTACACTGACACTTTTTTTTTGTTGTTGTTTAGAATAAGGAAAGCAGAAACAGAATAGAGAAACACCAGCAGGCCCAGAGGAGACTAACCACAGTGCAGTTACATGTTGAAAAGACAAGAGGACACAGCAAAGAGAACTTGCAGGAGGGGAGAATCATACGCAATCCTATTTCTAAACAAGTGTTATCCAATTTATAGCACACCTTTCTACTAAATCTTGTGCAAGCATAATCTCTGGAAATGAGATGTACTCTGTGTGTGGCTGCTGGAATAAGTGCAACACAATCTATTCTGCACCTTGTTTCATAGTCTGAAAATTAATATATGTTTGTAAACTAAGACAGCAATTCCTCCTCCCCTCTTTTTTAAAACAAACATGAGAACTTCAAAGATAAATTCAGTTGTCCTTTTCAAAATGCATTTTTGTGTGCCTCACCTTTTCCCCATTTTAGCCAGACATGATAGTAAGTGGCAAGGAATAACAGGGATACAGTAAACTATACAGCACTTAAAGATTTTTCAAAATGTAGCAGTACAGAAACTTCTTGAGAAATACAGTGTTCTCTGCCTAAGAAAGGGACCTGTGGCTTCACAAGGGGCAGGGACACCTTGGATCCTACAAGGGGTTACTTTGCTGTTTCTGGCTGAGTTTAAATTTTATTGCCCTTCATCTCTGTCTCCACAAGGCCAAGAAGCAGAATAGTGCCTGCCTACACTGAGATCCCTAACCAACTGAACTGCAAGAGAAACAACATCTGATACAAAATGTAGACCTATGACTCTAAACACTGTCACTTTTTTGTCCCATATGATTTTAAACATATTTTGCCCGATGAAGAAGTCATGGAACTTCAAAAGCTTGCACAGTGTATTGTGTGCATTTATTTCCAGTTGATTTATTGGTTGGCCAATAAATATATCACTCTTTTATGGATTTTGGATATTAGGGAGAAAACTAACAGAAATAGGAGGCCATTGTAACAAAGCTAGACAAAATTCCACCTATTTTGTATTGTTGTTGACAATATATACAGTGTCACAATTGTATAGAGTTTTGCCACTCAGTGGTGGTTGCTGGACCAGTGCCTGTTTCTGAGCCATTAGTTGATGGTCCCTGGAAGTTTCCAGGGAAGACAGAAACAATTGCAGCCAGTGGACATAAATATGGTGCCAGTCCTTGACGCACTGGAAATAAATGACTGGCAGTTCTCCACATCAGATAATCTGAGAATTACCACTTTAGAACACATTCCACATTCACTACATGAAGGGTGCTGGATGGGTTTAAATACTGCACAGCTTCAGTTTTGGTTAATTCCTAACATTGTCTATTTAGGCTTCAACGAGAACCCCTGGGTCATTTCAAACAGAAATAGTAGCCAATTGAGCAATTGAAGGAAAAACTTCTGATTCGTTAAGAAAAGGGTGCCTTTTCAACCTGGGCATTGCATTTAAAAAATAAAATAAAATATGTTAATATAAGTACAGTGTTAAGTAGGGCTTCTCTCACAGCACCGAATTCTTCATCTAATGTAAATCCAGTTCGGTCAAGTGTATACATTATCTCAAAAATAAGAAATAAAGAGATGTATCTAAAAATAATATTTTAGTCATATACAAGATTATGCTCATTATGGCATGTGAGTAAACAGGTGACTTGAAAGCACATAGACACAAGAGAGCTATGCCTGGGGCAATTGTCTGATCTTGTTGGCACCACATGAAGACCTCTTTATGCCTTCTGGCATTTTGAATAACTTGTGTTTCTAGACTGAGCCTTTTGATTTAAAATTTAACAATATTTTTAGTTCTAATAGTTTTATTATTTTATACTGTCTTTTAATGTATTAATCAACTGCCTGGAGAACGTCTGTTACTGAACGGTTACACATATTACTACAAATAAATACATGTTCAAATGACAACACTACTAATTACTTTACATGAGATTTTAAAGTGTGGCTGAGACTATTCAAGCATATTTGCTACTTATTCTATGTTGCTAGATTTGATCAACAGATTTACCATATATACTCGACTATAAATCAACCTCATGTATAAATTGAGGGCAGGTTTGGGGACCAGAATTATGGATTTTGACATGACCTGTGGATAAGTCAAGGGTCAAACCTGGGGCATGCAGCAAAGGAGCTAAAGGGGCATGCAGCAAAAGGAAACAATGCCAAAGAACCTAGAAAATGTCAGCAGTTATAAATATTTGTGGTCACACTAAAGGCTGGACAGATGAGAGAGTGGGTGGGGGGCAGAATCAGTGCTTCCAGGACAGATTATATTCTTGCCTTTCACCAGGGGATGATACCTTTTATATAAGAGTTAAAGTACAGTACTTAAACCGACCTGTGGATAAGTTGACTCAGGTTTTTTGGGTCAATTTTTGACTAAAACTTCTAGCCTTATACAGGACAATATACAGAATGAATCTCCCTGATTTCAAGATATGTACTTTTACCCTTTCACAGACTGCAAAACAGTCTCATGTGCATCTCTTGTGCGTGGGTGGGTGTGTATAACTTTCAGACACATCCACTACTATTCTCATAAATCTTGCAGAGAAGCTTCTCTGCCTGTGAAAGCAATGTCCTTGGTTAGTCTTTAAGGAGACAATAAATTTTCTGTTGTTCTTGTAGCAACAGATTATCTCAGCTTCTCTTCCAGAATAAACTCTGCTGTCTCATCCTCCAAAGAAGGCTGAAATTCGTTTGATAGGTGCAGCCACAATCTCCACCCCCACACAAAATTTCCCCCCTAACAAATGCTGTTACCTTTTTTGTCATTTCTTGCCATTTTCCCATGTCACTGGCTCAGATGTGGCCTCCGCTATGTTTTCTTCTTTGGTCTGTGCATGCTGGGCTGCAGAGCAACTCATGTTACCAGCCCCATGTGATCAAATGTAGCCTCTCACTGGGAGGAAGCTGTAGCATGGATCAGCTGCTGCTCCTTGACCTGTGCCCTGTGGCTGAAGGGGGGGCAGCAATCTCAGATAAAATAAAGAAACTATGTTCTGTGCAAATAAACAAATTGGCATAGGAATTTAGGTGAAGGGCAGTCCCATATGTACACCCAGTGTTTACTCCAGAGAAGACAGCCTTGGTAAATTCAGATAGCTGATATCCTGCTACAAGATGACATGGGGTGGGGGGGGGGATTCAGGGAAGCTTTTATTTTATTTGTGGCCACCGATCTTCACCTACGCCCCCAATACTTCTAAGGAAAAAAAATGTCTGACTAGGCTGCCCTCAGGAAAAAGCCTCAGACTCATTCAACATAGCTGTTCCTTTTTTTTCTAATATTTTCTTCACTGAGGTGGGCTCACAGCTCAGCACAGTTTAAAGAAGCTGTATTCCCTGCAGTACAGAAGACTTCCCCCAAGAGAGAACATCACAGAGCTCTCTCTCACAAAGGAGGACAGGATTAAAATTCAAAATGACCTTGGCAGATTAGAGGGCTGGACTAAAGCTAACAAGACAAATTAAACAGGGAAAAGTTTAAGGTCCTACACCTAGGCAGAAAAAAATTAATGCACAGATATAAGATGGGAGACACCTTGCTAGACACCAGTTTATGTGAAAGGGATCTAAAAGTCTTAGCAGACCATGAACATGAGTCAGCAGTGTGATGCAGCAGCCAAGAAAGCCAATGCGATTCTTGGTTGCATGAACAGGGATATAGTAGCTAGGTCAAGGGAAGTGATAGTACCACTGTTTGGGCTTTGGTCAGGCCTCACCTGGAATACTGTGTCCAGTTTTGGGCACCTCAGTTCAAGCAGGACGTTGACAAGCTGGAGAGTGTCCAGAGGAGGGCAACCAAAATGGTAAAATATCTGGAAACCATGTCTTATGAGGATGGCTTAGGGAGTTGGGACTGCTCAGCCTGATGAAAAGAAGGTTAAGAGGTGACATGATAATCATGTTTAAATATTTGAAGGGGTGTCATATTGAGGATGGAGCAAGCTTGTTTTCTGCTGTTCCAGAGAGCATGGAGCAATGAATGCAAACAACAAGAAAAGATATTCCACCTAAACATTAGGAAGAACTTCCTGACAGTAAGAGCTGCTGGACAGTGGAACATACTCCCTTGGAGTGTGGTAGAGTCTCTTTTTTTGGTGATTTTTAAACAGAGGCTGGATTACCATCTGTCGGGGGTGATTTGACTGGTGTTCCTGCATAGCACAATGGGGTAGGACTGGATGACCCTTGTGGTCTCTTCCAGCTCTATGATTCTATGTCTGAAAACATTATTTCCCATTTAGCAGGAAGAAAATTGTTAGAATGTTTCCTAATTGCCCCCTTTGAAGTGAAGGTATCTTGGCCATCTGTTCCTCCTCTATATACATTCAAGCGCATTTTTTCCATCATTTTAATTAAACGATATTTGTATGAAAGCTTGGGGAAGTGGGTCCCTTTCACATAATTTCTTTGCCTACTTGCTAAGGAATTCTGGACTTCTCCACACAGTCCAACTAGCCTGGGTTCCCCCTGGCCTAGTGTTAGATCAGACAACACAGGACAAAATTCCTGGGACAGAATCAGGCTTGATCCTGTCTGTCCAGACATGGATCTGGAGGATCCCAGATGACCCCAGGGTAAATAGCCTTTACCCCAGGGTAATTAACCACTGGTTTTCCACAGATTTTCTAGGAAACTCTGCAGCAAAACTGGGCTATGCATGCACACACACCATGCTCCTCATCTTGCCAGTTGTCACCCAGTCTGAAAAAGCCCCCAATCATTGTATCTGATGTGGAAAGGGGGTGCCTAGCCATGTGGGTGCAGCCAGGCGCTCTGTTTCCATATTAGACATGGTGTCGGGGGATTTTCATAAGTGAGGGCGATGGCTGGCAAGGTAAGGAGTGTGCGCCTGTCCCAGTCCCAATTCGGTGTGGGGATGGGTGTGTGAACTGCCTGTACTGCAGCCATTCACTCAAAACCACAAGGTTGCGAGTTCAAGACCAGCAAAAGGGCCCAAGCTCGACTCAGGCTTGCATCCTTCCGAGGTCGCTAAAATGAGTACCCAAACTGTTGGGGCAAATTAGCTTACTTGCTGTACACCGCTATGATCTTTGGAATAGCGGTATATAAATAAAAAAAACCTGCCTGTCCGTGCGCCAATCCAGGGACCGGATGAGCACTGTGGTCAGGATGGCCAGGGGCCATGCGCTCAACCTGTCCTTTCCTGGCCTGTTGGCTCAAGCCCTCTGTGAAAAACAAGTGTGAAATTTTTGGGCTTCCAAATATTTCCTGCCACTATTTGCATAATGTGGCCATTCTGAGAATGGAGTGGATCCTTCCCGCTTCAAACCGCTACATATAGTTAATAGATGCCATAAATACAAGTGGGATTTGCAACAAAGTGTAGCATGGTACATTCGCACTCAGGGTTCCAGCAAGGTAAGTGCTGTTCCAAAATGCTCCATTCCTAAGTAACTTTTTACATGTAATTAATTCAGTTACTCATCCCAGTCTTTTAAGAAGTAATTTTTTTTAAAAATCCATTTTGAAGATTAAAAGTTAACTTATTATGTTAGAAATACAGTGGGCTCTTGGTTGCTGCTGGAGTTGGGTTCCAGGACCCCTTGTGGATACCAAAATCCATGGATGCTCAACTTCCATTAAATACAATAGCACAGTAAAATGGTGTCCCTGACATAAAATGTCAAAATCAAGGAGTTTTTTATTTTTATTTCTTAAATATTTTCAAGCCGTGGGTGGTGGAATCCATGGATATGAAGGGCCAACTGCAGTTATTCATTACACTAATAAAATAATTTTGCTCCTGTTACATTGCTGTTAATATATAATTTAGTTATACCTTCATTACCAAAAAAACAACAACTATTTGCAGTTCTGTCTTACTAGAGTACTTGTTACCTTCCAGCTCTGTTCCTAATATTGCATATCTTGCTCTTGTGTTCTCCACATAAACACACAATAGTTGTCATTCCTGGGCCGGTGAAACACTCAGTTCTCACTGGGTTATTTTTGCTCTCCCTTCTACAAGCCTTGGGGATCCACCAGTCCTGCTAATATCTGCATCTTGAAGATGAGTGTACAAGAAGTTCATTATTAACAGTGTGGATGGGTCCTACCAAAGGAAGATACTGGAAAGGGGGAAAACACCTAATGTAGTTTTCCACAAAGATATAAGGAAGTTTGATACCATGATACATCTGTAAAACTGGCATCTGAAGCATGCCACTAAACTTGTTCTATCCTGTACCTCTTCTTCTCAGCCAGATTGCTGCTCTCATTCAAGTTGAATAGCCCTCTTTTTAATAACTTCTCCCACACTCCCCAGTTTAGCAAATGTCTATCATTCCATGCTTTCCATCTTTGCTTATCTGTTCTGGTCACAATTATAATGAAGTCATTATAAATAAGGCTGCATATCTGTTCATACTGCAAAGGTTTAAATATTTTTTATGCCATGAAAATATGTGCCAGTTTATTATGAAAAAAATGAGATGCTTCCATATTTATGCTGCTAAGAAAATATGTCAGTTGACAGCTGAGTTCCCAAAAGGCCATAAGGTTACAGATCATAACATTATGTGCTACAGCCACTAAATATGCAAATCTACCATGAACTATGCCAAGATTCACTGAAAAATACTCTAGTTTTCTCCTCTATAAACAAGCACATCAGTAATTATAATAGATTTCACATTATAAATCTGTGTTATGTGCTTTTTAACATTTTTGTTACCCAAATGAGACAGCTGTTTAATTAAATCTGAAGTGGAGGAAGGTGAACACCTGAAAAAAGAAAATTAGTAACATATTGGCTATTTAGCTGTGACAGCTGCTGAACCATACAGTATGTGTCCTGAATTCTGAAAACTATTTTCCCCTGCTGTCCTAACACTTTCTAATCCATTCTGCAACCTGTACAGGCGTGATAAAGAACTAAAATGAGAATCTGTTTGGGGACTTTCTTGGAGTATGTGTGTCAGGCCACAACAACAACAATGTGGTCTTCATATTTTTTGAAAATGGAGTTATTAACAGTGATATAGTGCATAGCAATAATCCTTTTTTTTTTTTACAGATCAAACAAGAAGCACACCAGGTTTTGCCCGGCAAGTGTGCCTAAGGCGGCCAAGATGGGTAGTAACTGATGAGGATTTTGTTTCTAGTATACTAGTACATTGTTTTAATAGTTTAGCATTTTATAGTGTTGCGTTTTATCATTCTTTTTTTATTGCAAATGTTCCAATGTACCGCCCTTTGGTGAAAAGGGTGTTGTAAACATTAATATTATTTTTTGCATTTTTCCTCTAAAAATGAGATTTTTAAATGCTTATCTGAAGTCTTATAGGTTCATAGTATGAGAAAGCAACAATTTTTAAATGTTTAAATTGCATATCTCCATTTAGGCAAAAAAAGTTGTTTCCTCTCTTTTCTTACAGCCTTCACCTTTACCAAGCATTAGCATGTTTTCTCATGTTTTTACAATATCCAACAGTTTATTATGCATCCATACTGCAGAAACAAATCCAGTTGGACACCACTTGTCATGGCTTGATACTATGGAATTCTGGGAATTGTAGCTTTGTTAGACATTTAGCTCTGGTGCCTCAACAAACTACCATTCCCAGGCCTCATTCACACTTACGTGTTTGTACTGAATAGATAAGTCTGCCCTCTGCACATAAGCCCTTCCTCCTGAGTGCTCCAAATAGGATCAACAGTGCATTCCCATTGGCAACAGCCTCCAAAAACCAGGTTCTTTTAAAATTACACTGTGGAAACCCCGGTTCCAAAAGAACTGGGGTAAGTGGGCATTTCACTTACACACACACACACACACACACACACACCAAACTGCCAGTATGGTTAGTGGTGTGAGTATGAATGATCTCCCTTTAACCTGGTTTCCACACCAGGTTGTTTTGTAGTGTGAAACGGTCCCCAGAATTCCAGAGCATTGAGCCATGGCACTTAAAGTGGGTCAAATCGGATTATTTCTGTAGTGTGTGGACAAACCTTCAGTCATCCTGATATTTAAAAACTAATGCAGCTACTGTTCCCCCCTGTGACAGAAAATTCAGCAACAAAAATGCTGGTGCTCTCAGCTTCTCCTTAAAGCAAAACCAATCTGCAAGCAGATTACTGCATTACACTCCTATAGTGCTGGTATACCACTTTTACTGCACAGGCTCCCTCCTGTTGCATTCTGGGGTTTGTAGTTCAGTGAGGCCTAAGAGCTCTCTGGCTGAGAATTCTAAATGCTCCCTACTTAAAGTGCAAATCGCAGCCAGAGCAGTTAAAGAGGAACAGCAGCTCTATAAGACTGCAGTATGGTAAACTGTGGCCTTCCACAGTTGGACTTCAGCTCCCAGAATCCAAGGCTATTGGCTAAAGGACTGGGGATTCTGGGAGCTGAAGTCCAAAACACCTGGAGAAATAGAGTTTGGGATTCACTTGAGGTCCAAAACACATACAGTACTGCAGAAATAATCCAGTTTGAGACTGCTTTAACTGCCCTGGCTCAATGCTAGGGAATTCTGGGAACTGTAGTTTTATGAGGCATTTAGCCTTCTGTCAGAGAGCTCTGGTGCCACAATAAACTACAATTCCCAGGATTCTCTAGCACTGAGCCAGGGCAGTTAAAGCGGTCCCAAAGTGGATTATGATTAATGATTGTATATTTTAATTGTTTTAATTATTATTATGTTGGTATTGTTTGTTGAAGGAGAGGGAGGGAGGGGATGTATTGTATTGTATGTATCACCGTGGTTGTAAGCCGCCTAGATCCAGATGGAACGGCGGAGTAAAAATAAATGTATTTTTATTTCAGCAGTGTGCTTTAGACCTGAGTTAGACAAACCAGTCTGACAACAAGGGCAGCACCAGCCTCCCTCAGCGGGAGAGGAGAAGGGATTAACTTCGCAGGGCATGCCGGGAGGAAACCTTACTTTCAGGCGAAGGCGGCCGAACGCTTTCAAAGACACCTTTTCCCGCCTTTTCTTTGATTGGCTGAAACGCGTCGAGAGTTTCTTTCCATTGTCTCTTTCGCCCCGCGGCCCGTTCTGATTGGATGGCTGTCCTCGCTGTATGCAAATAGGGCAAAAACGGCGCGCTCTTTCAGTAGAAGAAGGAGGAAGAGGCCCTGGGTCCGTTGGAGCGTTTCTGTCCCAAGAAGGAGCTGCGGGCGGCGGGACGATGAGCTGCTGGATGATGCCCGGAGTGCAACCAGGGTCCCCTCGCAAGGCCCGCGGCCAGATCCAGGCACGTAAGGGGGGACCTTGAGCCAGCGTGGGGTAGTGGTTTGAATGTTGGGGTTATAACTCTGCGAGACCAGGGTTCGAATCCTGCCTTAAGCCATGAAAACCCATTCATTGACCTTGGGCAAGTCACACTCTCTCAGCCTCAGAGGATGGCCATGGCAAAACCCCCTGAAGAAACCTTGCCAAGAAAAAGATTAGGGTCTCCATAAGTCAGAAATGACATAAAGGAACACACAGTAACAAAGGGGGGCATGCTTGGTTTTAGCCCCCCTGAGGGTTTGGGGTGGAGGGCTCTAATGTGGTGTAGTGGGTTAATAGTTGAGAGACGCCTCTGGGGAGTCCAGGGTTCGAATCTCTCCTCCTCCATGGAAACCCACTGAGTTTCTTTGGGTCTGGTGTCCTCTAACTACAAAGGAGGACAAGGCGCCGCAACATTGGAGGACATTCAAGAAAAAATGTATGGCCAAATAAACCTAAGAGCATCGATACAATTGGCCCTCCATATCCACGGATTCAGCTGTCTGCAGCTTGAAAATATTCCCAAAATATACAAATTCCAAAAAGCAAACCTTGATCTTGCTGTTCTATATAAGGGACACCATTTTGCACTGTATATAATGGGACTTGAGGATCCACAGATTTTGGTATCTATGGGATACCAAACCCTGGCAGATACCAAGGGCTCACTTCATTTAATAGGGTTTATTTACAGCTATATTTCATGTACTGTGTTTTATTATGTTGTTGTTGTGTGCCTTCAAATTGTGAACCTATCATGGGGTTTTCCTGGCAAGTTTGTTCAGAGGGGTTTTGCCATTGCCTCTGAGGCTGAGAGAGTGTGACTTGCCCAAGATCACTCAGTAGGTTTCCATGCCAGAGCCGAGATTGGAACCCTGACCTCCCAGGATCCTAGTTCAACTCTCAGACCATGACACCAAGCTGGCCCTCACATTTTATTATGTACTCAACTGTATTTTTCTGATGAACTTATCTTCATTAAAATGCCTTGTCAGCCTGCAATATGTAGAACCACGAGCAAGACAAATGCTTAAAATTGTAATTTATTAGCAATAAACCCTTGACTGATTCTACATTTACATTATTCCAGGAATAAACTCTTCTAGAACATGGCCACAAGCAGCTTGGTAGATGAAGGGAATGCTGTGGATATAGTATATCTTGATTTCAGTAAGGCCTTTGACAAGGTTTCCCATGACAATCTTGCAAATAAGCTTGTAAAATGTGGGATAGACAAGGTAACTGTTACATGGATTTGTAACTGGTTGACTGGCTGAACCCAAAGGGTACTCAACAATGTCTCCTTTTCATCCTGGAGAGAAGTGACCAGTGGGGTCCCACAGGGCTCTGTCCTGGGCCCAGTGCTATTCAACATCTTTATCAATGACTTGGAGGAAAAAATTGGGGGAATACTTATCAAATTTGCAGATGACACCAAATTAGGAGGAATAGCTAATACTCCAGAGGATTTAGATTTAGATTTCCTGCATGGCAGGGGGTTGGACTGGATGGCCCTAGTGGTCTCTTCCAACTCTACGATTCTATGATTCTGTCCTTTTCCCTGTGAGAAACAAATGGGCCCTGAGCTCTGGGGATAAGTCTTGTCTGCTGCTGCTCCTAGAGGGGGGGAAAAAGACATTTAGAAGGACCCATCCTCTCCCCCTGTTTTGAGCAAGGAGAGGCTGCCAAGTAGATGAATTTCTTGAAGGGGAACAGCAAATGTGATTTTACTCAATGGGCTTAATCATGCTCAAAATGGAAGACTTCTTGGAATTCCTCATGGACAGAAAGTTGAAATGTGGGATATGTCCTGGAAAAGGAGGGACTCCGGTCACTTTGCCTTGGGCAAGTTACACACTTAGCCTCAGAGGGAGGCAAAGGCAAACCTTTCACATGACAAACAAACAAACAAAATATGTGGTCTTAGAGCCAATGTGGTGTAGTGATTTGAGTGCTGGACTATGACTCTGGAGATCAGGGTTCAGTTCCCAGCTCGGCCATGAAGCCCACTGGGTGACCTTGGGCAAGTCACACACTCAGCCTGGGGGGCGGGGGCAATGGCAACGCCTCTCTGAACAAGTCTGGCCAGGAAAACACAGTGATAGGTTTGTCTTAGGGTCACCTAAGTCGGAAACAACTTGAATGCACACAACGACAAAGATTTGAGGCTGGGGTGGGAAGGAGGTGTTGCTTGGAGTTTGGATGATGTTTCTGGGCTCTGTGTGGTGAAGGAAGTTGGAATGAAGAACTTTATCAGGGAACTGGAGGTGCTGGATAAAAGTTGTACCCCTCATAGGTAATGCTATTGAGGTTGTACGATGTTCTAACTAGACCCACATCTGTTCCCAGTAGTGGTCAGAAATTATTTAAGTAATCTGTTTCTTCAGGGTAACTAATTTAACTTTTTTCTCTCCCCACTGTAGGTCATCTTTGGACCCATGTTCTCTGGGAAAAGGTAACCATGCTGGGGATACAAAAAGACAAAAGTAAAGTTACTGTAATTTTTATTGGTAACCAAAGCACTGGGGCTGGCTATGCATTACTAGGTATACCATAAGTGACACAAAAGCCTGACAGCTACAAATAAGCACAGAGAAGTTCTGCAGCTGCCTTCTAGGTGTTCTGCACCACAGCTCCCAGTATTTCTAATGGGGGGAATTGAAGTTCAAACTATATGAAGGGAGGGGACCAGGTAATCAGTCTATAGGCTGGGTTGTGATGTAGAACTGCCTCTGTACCATTTCCTCCTTAGTAGGCAAAAATGAATCAAAACATGGAGTGTGGGTTGTATGTCTATTAAAATATGTGCAAGAGTGGTACCTCCAGGGCCAGCCATATTACACCTGTGCTAAGAGACCTGCATTGGCTGCCTATCCGCTTCCGGGCACAGTATAAGGTGTTGGTGATTACCTATAAAGCCCTACATGGCTTGGGCCCAGGATACATGAAGGACCGCCTCTCCCCATACATTCCGCCCCGCACCCTCAGAACGTCTGGGCAGCAATTACTTAGGGTTCCAGGGGCCAGACTTACCTCCACAACGAGGAGGACGTATTCCATCGCTGCCCCGGCCCTTTGGAACACGCTGTCCACAGAGCTCCGCTCGGCCACCTCCCTGGCTCAGTTTAGAAGGGATTTAAAAAACTTCTTATTTCAAGCTGCATTCCCCGAATGAAGCTCCAGTTCACCTTCCTCCCTCTTTTGTTGGCAAGTTGGTCGGCTGATGGGTTTTTAATTTGTTTTTAATATGTATATCTTGATGTATTGATTTTATTGTGTTGTTCACCGCCCTGATCTTTGGAAGGGCGGTATACAAATAAAAATTTTATTATTATTTATTATTATTATTATTACTGACTTTAGTATTTCCTCCTCTCCCCCTTGCAAAATAAAAAATAAAAAAAATCAGCCATTACTGTATTTCCATTGCTCTGACTGTGAGCTTTCTTTATTGTAGTACAGGGACTAGTAACCTATGGTGCTGCTTTTTGTTGGCTGGTAGAACAATAGGGAGTAGCTTTAATTGAAGTGCAGAGTATTGCAAGCTAAAGAGAAATGGGTTTTCTGGGATATCAGGTGCTATGGCTCTTTTGAGAAAGTGTAATCAAAGCAGCCAGTTTTTTGCTTTAATCATGTTTCTTTATGTAGTAAATGCTGTAATCTTACTTCTATTACGGTAAGGCTTTGTGTCTGGTCAGCAGTATTTTATCCCTTTCTGGATGTTATTTGCTCCTGAGTAGCCTCCCTTCTTGTTTTGCAGTACTGAACTCATGCGCCGGGTCCGACGTTTCCAAATTGCACAGTACAAGTGCCTGCTGATCAAGTATGCTAAGGACACACGTTACTGTGTCAATGGAGTCTCCACGCATGACAGGTGAATTGCTAAAAGCCATTATATGGGAAATTTACCGACCAAAACAATATTCTAACGTGATTTTCTGCTGGCTTAGGAAATAACCATTGGTACAAGGCACATATATCACACCAAATAGCTGTGCAGTGTATCTGACAACTTGCCATTCTGGGCTTTATAACTGTAGTGTTAAACTTTAAAATGTAGAGCTTAATCCATGGTGGTGTAAAAAAGGTTGTGACAAGGGATTGATCAGGTCTTCAGCACAGATGTATGTCTACCCATGGCAACACTAGAATACAGCATGTAAAAGAGACACATGTAAATTCATATCCCTTGTGTAAGAAAAATATTCATAAGGAACTTAACAAAATGTTAATGGTAACTAAGTTCAGATATTGTTATCTCCTATTTTCTGCAATAGTACAGAATAGTGCTTCTCTTTTGATAGATGGCAGTTGTATGGCCCTCCAGATGTTGTTGAATGGCAATTCCTATTAGACCTAACTAAGCATAACTTAGCATAGTGAGGAATGCTAAGCTTCAGTCCAGCAACACCTAACAGTCACATCATTTCCACCCTTACCTTACTAGCACAGCAACTGTCCACATCTTGGGTAGCTCTTATAGGTTATTATGCAACTGTAGGCATTGTAGGACTCCCTTCCTTGCACGATGGTTTCTTTGTAGATGTAGTGAGTCAAATTTTGCAGTAAGATGGCATTTCTTCAAGAAGTTCAGATTTTTAGCAGACATTTTTTATGCATAAGATGAATACTTATCTATATACAAACGGAACATTTCAGGGAGGCAAACCACTTTTCTAGAACTCTTATTTGCAATAATCTATACTGTAGCTTTCATCCAATGTGTGGGCTTTGTTGTGATTTAAACAACTATGTTGTCTATTCTAAAGGTCTTGAGATTCCTTGCTCTAGTGCATATATAACCTGACTGATGAGGCAATCACAAATATTCCTTTTACTATTCAGGAACACCATGGAAGCTGTGTCAGCTTGTTGCCTGAAAGATTTGCATCAAGAAGCTCTCAGCTCTGCTGTGATTGGCATTGATGAAGGCCAGTTTGTAAGTTCTTTTGTACTGTCCCTGTTTGGCTTAGGCGAGTTAGTCAAGCACTGCTAATTCTGTTCCAAGGAGTTAATGGGGGCTGGGCAGTGGTTCTATATCCACTCACCATTAAGCTCAGTGAGCCTATAGAATGCCCTGTATAAGGATGCACTTTGTGAAGCAGAATCAGAGCTCAGAAAAGTGAGAGATTCTGGGAGATGTCATCCCAAAAATAACTGTTCTGAGTTCTGAGAACACAAACATGTAGGAATCAGTATTACAGTGTGGCCTCAAGGGGCGATGCGTCTCATTCAGATGAATGGGCTGTACGCCTGTGGTGTGCACACGCTGCCGCATCACCGCATGCACGAGCCCTTTTCACTTGAATGGGGCTAAAAAAAGGGGAAAATAGGGCACAGGGGGGGGGGGGGGGTCCGGAATGGATCCCCTGCATAAGCCGAGGACAGATTGTACTCAGTAAGCCATATTTTACCTGATTCCATGCTAAGGATGTTCCCTTTGTAAACTATTTTCAGTGTGTATATCTACCACATGCAGGTTTCTTGGGGAGTTATTTTCTTGGTGGTGAGGCTGGGGTTTTTGGCTGGAACAGACATTTTGTGGAGTATAGAAATTAGTAGAATGTCAGCCAATACTCTCTGCTGACCCATTTCTGGCACCAACCATGTTGTGGTTACTGATAGTCTTGCAAAGAGCACTGGAGTTGGTAGAGCCAGGTTGGATGCAGCAAACCTGGCTCTACCAACTCCAGTTCTTTGGTGTGAGCTTTCTTTCACATTATGACATTGCTGTTAACTGCAGATTTGTACCCTAGTTTCCATACAGTTTGTTCTTGCTAAGTGGTTTATTGCAAGGAAGCCTCTTCTATCTGTTCACATCAGTGAGGAAATGATAGTATATACCTGACTGTCTTCATTCTACTCATCTCAGCCGCTTTCCTTTCATACCTCCTCTGTTAATTCCACCATATGTACAAGCATGCATGCAGGTATTTGGGTTTGTGCTTTAAAAACACAATGACAGTGGAATTCCAAACTACAGAATGTTGCATTGTTTACACCAGCTTTTTCCTAACTACTTTAAGCTGTGAAGGAGTGAGCAGTTGAAGCTAGAGTTTGAGAGCATCTCTCAAAGGTTTCTGAAAATGGAAGTTCCAGGCAGAGGTGCTGCCCATCGTTCTATCCCTCATATCTAGTTCCAGGAGGATGTGCAGTCTCCTGTTAATTTCTAACTAGAGGAAGCCTCCCATTTTTTAAGATTAAGGAAGTGAAAGTAATAGAGCAACCAATGGCATAAAAAAATCGAAAGGAAGTTCAATACTCCTTGCTGAATCCTGTAGCATAATACTGGTATTCTTGTTTTGTAGCAGTGAAAAGAGACCTTGTGATAAAACCTTTAATAGGAATACTCATGGTCAGTCAGCTAAGGCAGGTTGATGTGAAATGGAATTGTCCACAGATCAGTGGTTTGAATATCAGCTGCTAAAAGGATGGAAATTATGTTGTGCACCTTTTGATTCTTGGAAGCAGCACCATGCTCTTCATCCTCCCATAAGGGGAAACAATATCAGCAGAGGCAAGTTGAGGCAGTGTCAGGTATCATAACAGCTATTCACGTTTCCTGTTCACTATATCAGCGGTGGGTTACAAGCCCAGCTCCCCCCCCCAATCAATCTTTATTTTGGAGGGGAATTCCCCTCCTGTGCACTCTAGGAAGCCTGAGGGTATTTCTTGAACAAAGGAACTATAAATCACTTCCTGTTGCAAAAGGCCCTAAAACATGGTGGAAATGCCCTCCCATGTTCTCTGGAAGACATTTGAGGACCCAAAAATGGTTTTATTTTACAGTGGGGACACAGCTCTCCAAGATCTCCTGGGCGGGGCTACTGTGTCCCCCTAACCTCTCATAGTTGTCCATTCCTATACTAAATGGTCACTGCATTGGGCAGAGGCACTCCCAAAATACAGTACCCGTTTCACAGAAAGACAAAACTGGTCAAACTGAAAGACAAGTAACTGGCCTAATAAGTTGATAACACAGAACTGAGATCTGCTCCCTCAAGCATGTATCTCACTCTTTGATCCCACAATCCTCTTGTGTTCAACCCTTGGGCAACTCAGATGGATCCTGTGGGTCTGTTTTTACTTTCTACCCTGAGTCCCAGTAGCACCCACAACCAGAAGTGAGGGGGGGAATCAATTTCGTTTCTCAAAATGGGTTTTTCTTGTTAAAGCAAGGGACAAAGCAGTGACATGCCTTTTTAGGATTGTGTTCACCCAGAATAGCAGCTTTTCTTCTCCCATCTAGTTTCCAGATATCGTTGAGTTTTGTGAGACAATGGCCAATGCAGGGAAAACTGTCATTGTGGCAGCCCTTGATGGGACCTTCCAAAGAAAGGTGAGTTTTCTCTAAAATTCTATATTGCATCTGAACTTGAGTCCCATCTTTGGACAACAAATGGGATACAATGAGAATGAGAGTAAATTTACTTGGGCCTTCCAGCTCTGATGCATTTGTGCTATATTCTAATTGTAGGCATTTGGCAACATCTTGCAACTAGTTCCCTTAGCAGAAAGTGTGGTGAAACTGAATGCTGTCTGCATGGAGTGTTTTCGTGAGGCATCGTATACCAAGAGGCTGGGAGCAGAGAAGGAGGTAAGGTTCCAGTGTGCATCTCCTTCCCCTCCTTAGGGGTCATCTGATCTTGAGAAACAGAGACATACTGTACCTGCTGTATATGGATAGCAGGAATTTAATAATGGGGAAGCCATTAAAGCTCTTCTTTTATCCCAAATAGGTGGAAGTGATAGGCGGGGCAGACAAATATCATTCTGTTTGCCGTGTTTGCTACTTCAAGAAACGACCGCAGCAGCCAACATCTGAAAACAAAGAGAACCTACCAGGTGGAAATAACCAGTTGGATCCTGCTGTTTCCCGGAAAGCCTTGGCTGTTCGTCAGATCATGCACTGGAGTCCCTCAAATTGAATAAAGGAAGCAAGAGACCATTTGTTCAGTGGACTTAAACAGGAAAGCAATTCTTTTCTGGCTCTATACTGTTTAAACTGTGTTGTTGCAAAGGACCACACTAGTAAAAGAAACCATCTATTTCTGCAAGAGAAAAAAGGCTGGAGCACAATACCATAGGCTTTGGGATTTAGGTGTTTGGTGCTGAAAACTGCTATTTGCTGATGGTGCCTTGGCCTCTAGGGGGAGGATTTCTTAATGTTCTATAGAACTGCTATTTTTTCCTCTTGCACAAACCTCCCCTGCAGTGTTTACTTCTGAGTTTAATTGCCATAGCACTTTTGGACAGATAACACCTTTTACTGTTTCATATTGAGATCAGGACGCTACTCTCAACCTGTGGTTTCCTTGAACACAGTTTAAGTTAGTTTCTCTCAACTCTTGGCGTTTGTGCAATAGCATTTGATAATGTAGCATGGATTTTACATCCATGCTCTAGTTCTGTGCGCCTTCCTTACAATTTACAGAATGACTAGGAGGGCTGGAGAAGATGAACCCTTTCCTCAGCTGCAACCTTTAATATTGCTTTTAAGTGCAAGAGCTTAACTCTTAGTGTACAGGTAGACGTTGGACAACAACAAATACTTAAGACATTGGCTTTAAAAGTCGTTATTTCCCTACAGGCCTTCCCTTCCTAATTTATTTAGACTTGCTGGTAACATCAATCATGTCCACTGTTTATGCAACTATCCCCAAGCTGCCTACTTCTGCCAGATTAATCTTACTGTTGCCTGCTTTTTTGATGAATGCTAACTCTGTATTCTCTTTGACAAACACTTAGGCATTTGCACTTAAACATGTTCTAGGGTTACTCCTCTGCAATTCCATTTCCTCTGAGGGTATGATGTGCTGTGCATGCCTCTATGGGTTATTAAAAGTGTTTTTAAGTAATGCTGTCTTAATAAATAAGTTAATATTAAATGTCTGTCCTTTATCTAAGATCTCATTTTGATTTCTAACGTGATTTGTTGGCTATGGACAGTATCCATATTCCTCTACTCTTCCAATAGTACAGCTATCCTTTGTGCAAGAGTGGTCACCACAGACAGAATCAGCTAGTAAGCTAGTTGAGTGTTCAGATAATCAAAAGAGGAGGCAATAGCAATAACTGAGAAATTGAATTGTTCCTTTCCATAAACAACTCCTTGCCCCTAGGAGAGCAGAATATTTTAACATCTGTGAAACTGTAGGACATAACAAAACTGACCAGACATTCTAAGGTGGTGGGAGTGACAAGATTTATTTCTACACTAAAACACTTAAAACATTCCTGAACCCAGCAGTATTTTCCAACTGTGTTTTTCCAAACACAGAAACAGTTCTCCACAGCTTCCTTGGGCAGGGACCATAAGGAGGATATAGAGAGCAAGCTCTCCCTGAAAGGTTTTGCAGCCAGTTAAGGAAAAATAGCAGTGTAAGCTTTCTGCAAGTGAATTTCCTACAACAATATACCAGGTACTTCCTTAACCTTGGCTGTTTCATTTGGCAGCTACTCCTGCAAAATTCTGTTAGAATATTTATTACAGAGGCAATTGTTATGGGCTTCAGAAAGCCTGGTCCCTACCACTGTGAACCAGGACTAAAACGGGCAGCAGACAAGGCACACGAAATTTCTATTTTCTGCAATACAATAAATTCAAAGCTTTATATACAAATTAAGGCCTTTGGGCCTAGGCTTTGGCATTTCTCACAGCTGCAGCTGAGGAGCAAGAACAAAGAAGCTACTTCACCTGCATGACTCAGTCTAGGAAGGCAGCACCATAGGAGCCATGGGAACTAAGTCCCTCCTTGGGGTTGGAAACAGTAAAAATGAGCTAAGGATACCAAGGCACCTGGTAGAAAAGGCCTGCATTACTTGACTGGTCAGGCAAGAATCCCCTTGTAGGTATCTACAGTAGAAAGGAGGAATGTGTTTCCTCTAGTGCTGGACAAAAATATTTAGCCAGTGTCAGACCAGTTGTTGGGAGTTAGCTGCAACAGCAGAGGCACCGCAGTTCAGCTTGTAATACACAGGAATCCTTCATAGATTCAGCAACAGTTAAGTCTTTCAAGGCACACAGGTCAGCAAGAAAGCCTTCCACACCCCAAGAGAAGCAAAAAGCATTTTCTGTGAGAACCTGGAGAGGGTAGGGGACAGCAGAAGTAATTCAGAACCCATTGTACACACATATATAAACCACACAAAAGGCTGTGGCACCCTAACTTCACAGTAGAGGCCTTTCCCCTAACCCAAGCAGTGAATTAATTGCACTTATGTGGCTTTCCCTGTCATCTGCTTTAAACAGTACTAGTGGCAATCAGTACACAGGTGGGGGCTGGTAGCCCTCTGAGTCCTCCACTGGTCGAGTGAAGGGTGGCTGCTGGTAGCTCTCGTGGCTGACATTGGGGTAGCTGGAGTAGGGAGGTGTAGGCCCTGGAGCTGGGTCAACATAGCTGTGGTCAAAATCTTGGACTCCCATGCGGTACCGTTGGAGGGCAAAGGTGATAAGGAGCCCCTGTGGAGAAAAACAATTAGTCTTCCAACCACCAGTCAAAAAAAGTGCTTAGCTTCTGCAGAACTGCAATATTCACACAGTATCTAAGCATCATGCCTGCCTGAGATACAGGCCTACATCCTATTGGTCCCCAACCAGAAAAAAACCATTGAATCGACTGTTAAATGAAACAGATCTCTGCTTTTTTGAGGATAGTTTGTGAGGCATCCTAATCAAGTTTTCTCTTTTCTTTCTGTTTTGCTCTTCACAGTAAGGAGGCAGCTGTTTATCTTGCCTGTTGTACATAAGCAGACACAGCTACAGCAACATCACTTCAGTAGAATCATTTTTATTGCATTGTTTATTGCAGATGTGCTGTTGCAACCTAACACTTAAGTCTGTCTATAGTCAATGGGGGTGGGTGGACTGGACTTGGATCCTGAAAAAAAGACTTTGTAAAAAGGACCTTCTTTGTCATGGGCTTTGTTAACTGAGGTATGCCTATAATGACAAGAGATAAACAATGACTCTATTACCTCCTGGTTCTGTGCTCAATTCCTTAAATGAACTAGATAGCAACTGACCATTTTGCATACCCAGTCCCCACTGCAGAAGGTAATATATAGACTGCCTAATCTTTCTGAGCTGAGCTTGAGCTTTCTTGAGACAGAGAAATTGATAAATCCTCTCACTCACCCATGAGAAAATGGAGAAGAAGCTGAAGGCAATTGAAGCACGAGCAGAATCAGCACCAATGCTTACAGCTCCAGGCTGGGTTGATGCCCACTGGTTTGTCAACACACAGAACCCAATAAACCACAGAAACGTCCAAAGAGCTGAGCAAAGAAATATCAGTGTTTAGCAACAGAGGAAGAGGCTGGATGACTTATTTCCAAGAGAAGAAAAATCATGTCATATGTTATTTTAGGGTTTAATTCCTTTAGTCGGCAAGTTAGTCTTCCCAAAGTTAACATAAGCAGAATGTTGTACCTTCCCCAAAATGGGTACCTTGAGATGTTTGGACCAATAACTCATCATTTCTGACTACTGACCCATAGGACCCAGCTAGGGCTGATGGGAAATAGATCAGAAAACATCAAAGCAAATCAAGAATGCTACTATTCTGCTATTTTCGCTTCAGGACTATAGAAGTTGTTCCCCTTTTATCATATGATCAGGTAACCAACTCAAGATGCTATGACATTTGAAAGGCTCTCTTATAGTGAACAGGCAGGTATGATCTCCCACAGCCAGAAACACAGCATGTGGGCCAACTTTTGCTTATCTGTTAAAATATGGGCCCAGATAATGGTCTCCCACTCCTGAGGAATTATGTCCGTCGTCTCCTGTTTCATGGTGGGATCTCACAACTGGCAAGCAAACTCATTAAAGCAATTGCTAACAACTTATTAGCCAGTGTGGCACAGTGGTTTGAGTGCTGGACTACGACTCTTGAGCCAGGATTCAATTCCCCACTCAGTCATGAAACAAACTGGGTGATCTAGAGCAAGTTGAATGCTCTCAGCCTCAGAGAAAGGCAATGGTAAGTAAACCTTTGCCTTTGCTAACTGCCTTAGGCTTGCCATAAGTTGGAACAACTTGAAAGCACACATCATTACCACTTTTGTTCACAATCTCTAAGACAGGGGTAGGCAACCTTTTTGAGCCGGGGGCCGGGTTGCTGTCCCTCAGACAACTGGGGGGCTGAAGCCAAAAAACAAATAATTAAATAATTCTTTAAAAATTTAAATAAATAAATAAACCGGGACAAATGTAGGACAACATTTTCAAATGGTGGGCACTTTTAAAAAAAATGGAGGACACGCAAAAAAAATTTATGATTTTTTAAAAAATGTTAATATAAATGCATGTTTCTGAGGCGTCTATAGACAATTGCCCCCCTTGCCCCTGTGCGTGAGAAGCCAAAGGCCCCGGCAGCAATCGGCGGCAGGACTGGGCTGGGGCCGGTCCCAAGGCCTCCCCGGGCCGCATCCGGCCCGCGGGCCGCAGGTTGCCTACCCCTGCTCTAAGACCAAGGATTTATCCAGAAAACAAGTCACTGGAAGTAGTGAAATTTTTCAGTTCTTTTTGTTTTGATTTTATCTGCATATTCATGGTTTTGCATGTGAACTCTCTTAAAATATTCAGTTTTCCTCACCACCCGCCCTTATGTCTTTCCTCCTCTCCCTCCTACTGATCATGTGTCACATCCAAACTCGGGCAATATTTCAAAAATTGACTTTCATCTATTTCCACAAGCTCCCTTAAATTTTACAGTCAAGGTGTTAAAATGCTTTAGTAATATTACACTTCCTCTTGACCTCTGTTGCATCTAGGTACTGGAAACAGTTGCTATGTTACTTGGCAACTGCCATCTTAGTTCCAGTACAATATAAACAGACTGACATGGAGAAGCATATTTCATTTTGGGAAATAATGGGTTAATTTTAACCGACTTGGGAAGTGTCAATGTAAAGTCCTTGGTAATTCTGACAATTGGGATGGAGAAAAGATCATGTAAAACTCAAAAAAAACAAAAAACAAAAAAGAATAAAAAATTGAAAGGAAAGGATCAAAATCAAAACCATGGACTTTGTTTTTTTCAGTCCATCTAGATGGGCCCTGAGATATTTATGGCAGGGAACAACAGGGCTTCAATTCCATGGTCTTACCAGCCCACACTTATAGAAAACTATCATGCCAGTGTTTGGGGGACATCTTCCCTGGCAGACACTCTCATTTACACAAAACAGGCACTATGCCAAGAGATCTGAGCTGCTCCAAACAGACACACAGATCATTAGGGAGCAAAACAAGGGAAACCATTGTTTTGTCCAGAGGCAGAGGAGGGGAGAGGAAAAGGAGGAAGAGAACATGGACAGAGCCCAACCCTTCTCACCAGGGACTTCCTTCAAGTGATGTGCCCAAGTGATAAATACCTGAGAAGCCCAAATCAGCTATAACAAGGTACTTGCGATCAGTTACATTGCTGATCTGTGGAAAGTAAATATCCACCATGAAGAAAAATACACAGGCCAGGAAGGCAACAACGCCAATGCCAATGCCATAACGACAAGCATCCTCGTTGTGGTTAAAGATGCAGTAGAGGTCATCTCCAGTATGAATGTTGGTGTAGCCTTCACCAATGATACAGGAGAAAACTATGAGTGCAAACAGCTGCAAAGGAGAAAGGGAGAAAAAAAAACAGTATTAAAACCTCCCAGACCAAGGAGGGGGACTCACTGGAAGTACAAGTAGTCACAATGAACTAAGGAAAACATTACTATTGCAAAAATTCAGCCACATCCTTGTGTGCATTGTAATAGCTACATGATACTCACTTGGAACAGTCCACAAACCATCAAAGGCCCTTTATAGGTCTGACCTTAAACTGAGGAGAAGAGGAGCCATAACTATGCATGTTATCAGTTGGTTAGCCATGTCAATCTGCTCATGCCATGAAATGCTGTAAGACTCTTTTGCTGCTAGATGCTCTAAGCCAGATATGGGGTCCCACTTTATATCCTGTATTGTGAACAAAGCACAACAAACTGGCCCTCCCATATTTACACTTTGTCTGCAGAGCCTTCCTCCTTAATTTCTCCCCTCAGATTAAGTCTCCTCCCCAGGTTCTTTATCCCCACTTTTTCTTTCCCTCACAGTATTACTTGCCCACGACCAACCCTCTCAGCCACCACCTATTCCATACTAGTTCCTGCCCAAATAGCCACTCTCCATGCCGGATTCACTACACATCTCCATCAAGTTTCTTATTACAACATCATTACATCAGAAAGTGGAACATCTGGCCTTATTTGGGGAAAGGAACACCTCTCCCTGTTCATCCTACCAGTTAGGAACAGAGTGGGGAATCACCATTATCTCCAGCGATCAGAGATCATGGGGGATTTCCATACACATATGTCTGCCACTCAAACAAACATCTGGAGAGGCCAAGGACACATCAGGGAATCTGCACCACTACCACCTATTTCAGACCACAGGTATAACAGGAAGGATCTGCATTCACTCTTTGTTCTCCCCAATGGGGAGTGGGAGAGCATCTGAAATCCAAACACCAGGAGTACTTTCACTCTACACAATGATAGTTCTATGATTCCACTTTAACTGTCATGGCTGCATGCTATGTAATCCTGGGAATTGTAGTTTTGGGAGGTGTGCTTAGAATCCCCAGCCAAGGAGTTCCTCTGGTGCTGTTGACCAAATTACAAACCCCAGGATTCCATGGGATGCAGCCTTGGCAGTTAAAGTTGAATAAGAGTGATATAACAGTAATGCCAATTAGGACCAGCTACAGGAGCATTCCTGAAGTTAGTACTTGGGCTTTTAAACTGGTTACACCTGCTTCATGCTGTTGCAGATGAGGGAAAGCACAGATGCTCCTAGAATTCACCCTTGGGTCTGTACACAGCTTTGCTTTCTCATGCATAGAAGGCATGGATGACTTTAGGAGAGCGGGTTTCAGTAAACTTAGAGAAGTATTGAGGGTGATCCCATGGTCAGAAATACTAAAAGAGAAGGGAGTTCAGGACGGATGGGAGTTTCTCAAAAGAGAGATACTGAAAGCACAATTTCAAACAGTTCCAGTGAGAAAGAAAAATCGAAGGTGTCTCAAGAAACCAGGATGGATGACTAAGGAACTTTCAACCGAGTTAAGTTTGAAACAGAACATGTATAAGAAATGGAAAAAGGGGGAAATCACAAAAAAGGAATTCAAAGAAATAGCAGGCATTTGTAGGGGTAAAGTCAGAAAAGCTAAAGCGCAGAATGAACTCAGGCTTGCTATACTTTCAATAAAAGTATAGTGTCTAGATCAAGAGAAGTAATAGTGCCACTGGATCAAGAGAAGTAATAGTGCCACTGTATTCTGCTCTGGTCAGGCCCCACCTGGAATATTGTGTCCAGTTCTGGGCACCACAATTCAAAAAGGACATTGAGAAACTGGAGCATGTTCAAAGGAGGGCAACTAAAATGGTGAAAGGTCTGGAAACCTTGCCCTATGAGGAACAACTCAGGGAGCTGGGGATGTTTAGCCTGGAGAAGAGAAGGTTAAGAGGTGATATGATAGCCCTGTTTAAATATTTGAAAGGATGTCATATTGAGGAGGGAGCAAGCTTGTTTTCTGCTGCTCCAGAGAACAGGACCCGGAACAATGGATGCAAGCTAAAGGAAAAGAGATTCCACCTCAACATTAGGAAGAACTTCCTGACAGTAAGGGCTGTTGGACAGTGGAACACACTCCCTCGGAGTGTAGTGGAGTCTCCTTCCTTGGAGGTCTTTAAGCAGAGGCTGGATGGCCATCTATTGGGGATGCTTTGATTGGATTTCCTGCATGGCGGGGGGTTGGACTGGATGGTCCGTGCGGTCTCTTCCAACTCTATGATTCTATGATTCTATGAAAGTTGTGTCCTCTGCTGAAGTTCAAGCAGGCACTGTTACCAGGGAGCTTGTTGCATCAAATCATGGTATTGGGTCCCTGGTGTCATCTGGGATGTGCAGAGCTGGAGAAATAAGCACCCCAACTGGCGCATGAAATTAGACCCTCCCCATTCCTGAACTACATACACAGAACCCCCCCTAAGACAAGGCACATTCATACATGAGACTAGGTACTAGAGTCCAGTTAGCTGATGAATCTCTGTAATGTGTCAACATCTGGCAAAACTCCAGCCCCTCTCTCTACTACCCTAAAAAGTTTTTCAAGGCATCAAGAACTGAAAACTGGTTATGAGTTCTTTAATAGTGACAAGATTTTAAAGAATTTGGAGAATTGCTTGCTGAATCCCGGTTGGGGAAAACCCCAGAGGACTATAGCAAAAAAAAAAAAAAGGACTTCAAACCTCAATTCATTTATTACGACACATATTTTTCTGGACTATATTCATCAGATGAATGTATATATCCAGGTCTAAATATATTTATGAGAGCCAACATGGTGTTGTGGCTTGAGCATTGGACTACAACTCTTGGAGATCAGGGTTCAATTTCTCACTCAAGCATGGGCAAGTCACATGCTCTCAACCTCAGGGGGACCAGATGTCACATCTGCAACAGGCACTGCAAAACATAGGACTGTCAAGAAAATATAGAACATTACAAAATAAATAAAAGCTAAAGACAATCAAATAAATTTAAATTCATGCTTCTTTGTCATGTTCAAAATGGAGAACATTTTAAAATTCCTCCTGGAAAGAAGGCTGAATTGTAGAGCATGTCCTGGAAAAGGAGGATGTCTGGTCACCCTGCTCAGAAGAAGGCAAGGGCAAACCTGCTCTGAACAAATCTTGCCAGGAAAACACTTAGGGTCACCATAAGTAAAAAATGACTTTAAAAAACAACAAAAATATGTGTATGGATATAAGCAGAGGCTTGGAATAAGAACTGTAAGAACTAAGACAGGAGAGTCCAGAGAGTAGGTTTCCCTCAGAATATTTCTTTAGGGGGTCCCTTTTGATAAAACTGGGCTGCTCTCTCCTTTCCAAAAAGATTTTCATTTTCACTTTTGCTTAGTTTGCCAAATTTCCCCGTAATCAGGGATTTTCCTAAACCTATAAACATTTATGTCAGGGGATCTCCAGGACCTTTGGACAGGAGGATCCAGATGGTGCTGCTGCAACAACACCACGTTGCAAAAAAGCCTAGATCAAATTCCCATGCGGGTCAGCAGGCGCTAGTAAAAAGGGAGCCAGAACCAGGAGCTGGCCTCCTGCCCTTCCCTCTCTACTTATGGTCTATCAGCTGACACCCATATGACCAGCCTGCTTAGAGAAACAACCGGCTGGATGGAGTTGGCTACATAGGGCTCAGCAGAACAATAGCAACCCTTGCCCTTTGGCTAGACCCTAATCACCTAAAAGCTTGCACCTATCCACCCCACACTTTAAGCACCAGTAGCATAAAGGCTTGTATCCATCCATCCAGCTAGCCACTCAAAACCCTAATACAGTAACCTAAAGGCTTGCACCTACACACTAACCAATCCAAAGCCCTAGTAACCTAAAGGCTTCTATCTACCCACCTGAACACCTAGTAGCTTTTAGGCTTGCATCCACCCATGGGCCTACCTGAACCCCTAAGTAGCCTAAAGGCTTGTATCAATCCCCCCATACCCATACAAAGCTCTAGTAACCTAAAGGTTTGCATCCAACCATCAACCCATCTGAACCCCTAGTAGTCTAAAAGCTTGCATCCACCCATGCATCCAAAACCCTAGTAACCTAAAGGCTTGCATCTACCCATGCAACCAAAACCCTAGTAACCTAAAGGCTTGCATCCACCCACTGACCTACCTGAACCCCTAGTAGCCTAAAGGCTTGCATCAATCCCCCCATACCCATCCAAAGCTCTAGTAACCTAAAGGCTTGCATCCATGCACCAAAAGCCATAGTAGCCTAAAGGCTTGCATCCACCAGATGCCCTAGTAACAAGCTCTAGTAGGTTAAAAGCTTGCACCCACCCACCCAAAGAAGCCTACTAACCTAAGAGACTGCATCCACCAAAGTTCCACACGAGGCAGGCCCCACCATGGGTGGGGGTGGGAGGTGTCCAAGGCAGCACAGGGGGCATATGTGGGGCCAGGGTGCACCTGCACGGTTCCCTTCAGGCTCCAAGCCAGAGCACCTCCACTGCAAAGGGATCTTGCAAAACCTTTGAGACTAACTGAAAGAGGGTAAAGTTGGTAGCAGGAGCTTTCCTAGACTTGAGTCTACTTCCTCAGATGCTTAAGGAAGGAGGCTCAAGTCAACGGAAGCTCCTGCTATCAACTTCTCTATTTCAGTTAGTCTCAAAGGTGGTGCAAGATCCCTTTGTATAATGACTTTCCAGCTTAAAAGGGCCAGGGTTTTGAATTCTTCCTCGGAGGGAGTTTGCAGAGGCAAGACAGAGAAGCAAAGAGACCTCTCTGCAGCCCCTGCCCCAGGGTGACCAATGTCCTCCTTTTCCAGCCTTGCATCCAGAACAGATTCCCAAATGCCCTCTATTTTGAGCAGGACTAAGAAGCATGGATTTATCTTTCTATGAGTGTTCTTAGAACACTATGGGTTCCTTCGGGGAGAAAGGCAGGATAGAATTTAAATAAATAAATAAAATCCTTAGCTTTTATTTTCTGTCCAGGAAGAATTCCACAGTGTCCTCCATTTTGAGCATAACTAAGAAACATGAACTGATATTTATATGAGTGTTTTTAGCCTCTTATTTTCTGTCCAGAAGGAATTCCAAAGGGTCCTCCATTCTGAGCATGCCTAAGAAGCATGAATTTCTGTGAGTGTTTTAAGCCTTGCATTTGGTGATGTCCTCCATTTTCCTTGGGTGTCTTCCATTTAGCAGTGCCTTGTGCGGTGAGGACACCCGGTCACCCTGGCCTGGCCACGTCAAGGGGGAGAAGAGTTGGGTTTCTCCCCTGGGTCTCTCCTCAGGTGGCCCCAGTTCCAGCAGTGTCCCAGGCTCCTCCTCGTGGTTGGTGCCACTGAGGGCCCAGGTACCTTGACCACACCTTGGAAGAGGAGGCCACACCTGTGGAGCCAAGGCCTCCATTCACCAATGCTTAGGAGCGCAAACTATTCCAGGGTTGTATCCACACTGCAGAAATAATCCGGTTTCACCAGGGTTACCAGAAGTCCTGACGGCAAAGGAGGACCAGGCACAGCAAAATGTAAAGTCTTCCAGAAAAATGGAGGGCAGGACTAAAGAAAAGCTAAAAACACCCACAGGAATATAAATTCAGACCTCTTAAGTCCCGTTCAAAATGGAGGACACTTTGGAATTCCTGCTGGACAGAAAATAGAAGGCTAAAAACACTCATATAAAAATAAATTCTTGCTTCTTAGTCCTGCTCAAAATGGTGGCCATTTGGGGATTCCTCCTGGACAGTTGAAGGCTGAAATGGAGGACATGTCAAGGAAACGGAGGACCTCTGGGGCCCCACAACAAACTCCAACTCCCAGAATTCCATAGCCTTGAGCCAGAAAAGAGTTAAAGCGGTGCCAAACCGGGTTATTTCTCCAGTGTGGATGCAGCTTGGGTTGGGAAAGCACGGGGGGGCGGCCTGCGAGGCACACACACAACACCAACAACACCACAAACACTCCCAGAGAGACCCCATCCTCCTCCCTGACCCTTGGGCCTGAGCCCACTTACGGCGCTGAGGAGGCGCGCAATGACTTGAGGCTGCTGTAGGAAGCGCCACAGGTCGAAGGCGCCTCCCGCCTTGGCCGCCCCATAGGCCCCGCCACCGCCACCGCCACGGCCTTCCTCCATGGCTCCCCCGGCCTAGAGCTGACTGGGCCGCCTCGCCCAAAATTGTGTTTCCTGGTCCGCAGGCCCCGCCTTCCCACCCGGCCCTCAGGGAGGAGACTGCCGAGCGAGGTGGCTCCCTTCCTTCCCTGCGGGCTCCTTTAGGCAAGGCCTTCTCCATGTTGTTGTGACCTTCGAATCGAGGCCTTCCCGACTTATGGAGACCCGCCTAGGGAGACCCCATCATGGGGTTTTCTTGGCGAGGTTCTTCAGAACGTGTTTGCCATGGCCCTCCTCTGAGGCTGAGAGAGTGTGATGTATTGCCCAAAGCCACCCCAGTGGGCTTCCATGGCCCAGCTGGGATTCAAACCCATAAATATATCTTATTGTTATTATCATGTTTTAACTATTTAATTCTAATTGAGTTTTATTATTATGCAAAGCAAGGGGAGATGTAAGAGGACAGTATTACGTCGTTATTGCTTGTATTATGTGTTTTTATTTTGTGTTGTAATCCAGAGGAGGGAAATATAAATAAAAAATACAATCTTATTATGTGGTCCAATCCAAAACACACTGCAGAAATAATCCAGTTTGAGACCCCTTTAGCTGCACTAGGGAATCTTGGGAATTGTAGTTTGTTGTGGCACCAGAGCTCTCTCTGAGAGAGAAGATTCCCAGAGCTCCCTAGCATTGAGCCAGGGCAGTTAAAGCGGTCTCAAATTGTGGCCTGTTACAGACTGCCAAAATAAAGCTGCTTGGGGTCTCTTTGGAGGTATGCTGTTTAAATGATGCATGCGTCCTAAGAGTCCGGAGGTCGTGCCAAAGCCACACTCCATTCCTAAGCACTGGAATGCAGCTTTGGTTCAGCTTCCGGATTCTTAGGGTGCATGCATCATTTAAACAGCATACCTCCAAAGAGACCCCAAGGAGCTTTATTTTGGCAGTCTGTAATAGGCCATTGTTATTTCTGCAGTGTGTTCTGGACCCTCATGGTAGTAGTGGTGTTCTTTCAAGTCATTTCCATAAGTTGACTGTAAGGTGAACCTGTCATGGGGTTTTCTTGGCATGGTTTCTTCAGAGGGGTTTTTGCCATGGCCATCCTCTGAGGCTGAGAGAGAGTGACTCGCCCAAGGTCACCCGATCGGTTTCCATGGCCGAGCAGGGATCCAAACCCTGGTCTCAAGAGTCATAATCCGACACTCAAACCACTACGCCATGTTGGCTGATAAAATAGGTTTCCTTGATAGTGGCAAGTTTACATGGTGAAACAGGAGACAATGGACATATGTACTTTCTCAGGAATGGGAGAGCATTATGAGCCTGGGCCCAAATTTTAATAATTTAACAAATCTTGGCCCACATGCTGTTTTTCTGGCTGTGAGAGATCATGCCTGCAGCCTGCCTAGCAATAGCAATAGCAAGTACATTTCTATACTGCTTATCAGTGCACTTAAGCACTCTCTAAGCTGTTTACAAAGTGTAAGCTAACTGCCCCCATCAATCTGGGTATTCATTTTAGCAACCTTGGAAGGATGCTATGCTAGCCTGAGTCGAGCTTCAGCCCTTTTGCTAGTACTGAACTCGCAACTGTGTGGTTTGCGAATGACTTGAGTGGCTGCAGTACAGGCATGTAACCACTGCACCATAATAATCCATTTTGACACCACTTCAACTGCCATGGTTCAGTACTCTGGAATTCTGGGAATTGTAGATGGCTGTGGCACCAAAATTGTGTCAAACTGGATTATTTCTGCAGTGCGGAGGCAGCCCTAGTCTAAAACAAACTACTCTACACCACCACACTCAGTCATTCCCAAAGTCTGGTCTTCCAGGTATTTTGAACCTCAGCTCCCAGAATCCCAGACCATTGGCCAAGATGACTTTGGCCTCTGGAAGCTGAAGTCCAAAATTACCTGGAGGACCAGAGTTTGTTTGATGGTTCTCCAAAGTTTGGTCTTCCAGTAACATCAAAAATCCACCAAACTGATACCTTTATTGTGACAACCAGAATGCACAAAATTTATATGCTGCAAGCTTTAAAAGCTCCACTGACTGCTTCAGCAGGCAAAGGTGTTAAGAGTCATTTGCTGTGTGCCTTCAAGTTGTTCCCAAATTATGGTGATCCTAAGGGATTTTCTTGGCAGATTTGTTCAGAAGAGGTTTGCCATGGCCTTCCCCTGAGGCTGAGAGGGTGTGACTTGCCCAAGATTACCCAGTGGGTTTCCATGGCTCAGTGGGGAATCAAACCCTGGTCTCCAGCGTCTTATCACACTGCCTGCCATCAACACAGAACAATACACATGCAAATCACTCCTACATTCCCAGGTTCACACAGTATATATAGACCCACTTTTTCCAGCCAAGCATTCTCTGAAGATGCCAGCCACAGATGCTGGCGAAACGTCAGGAAGAAACTCTTCTAGAACATGGCCACATAGACCGCAAAACCCACAAAAAACCACACTGGGGCTAATTTTGGCAGTAAAGAGAGATTAAAGTGCATTTAAAGCAGCCCATAAATAAAGCGAAAATGGTGAATAATTGCACAAATGATTGTCACATGCAATTGCGCAAATCAAGTGACATCAGAAACACATTGTTGCTGAAATCCCAAAAGTAAAAAAATGTATTAATGCTTCTTTGTGACCACATTAATGGTGGGTTTTGTGTGACATCATGTGAAATTGTTTTGCATCATTACGCCATTTTTGCAGGATATTTATGGGACAAACTCCCAATCTCCTTTGTGTGCTAAACTTCGTAGTCCAACACTCAAACCACTACGCCATTCTGGCTCATAGATTTTATAAAGCATGCTTAAAATAACTTCTGGTGGAAAACATCCAAGAAGGGATATACTGCCTTCACTAATCTGTGCATCTGTGTATAGCCCCTGATGTCTTTTTGCACAGCAGGGATTGTTTAAAGCCAATTAATATGAGATCAAGTTCTTTTAGATTTGTTTAAGTCCATTTCTGCTAGAACAGAGTGGTTTAATGGATCCAATGTTTTAGACCTTGACTATACTAGAGATCATATTGCAAACATGTGTTGGATAATGGAGCACATTAACGGATTTTGGAAGAAAATCAGCCTGTGCTTTATAGATTATAGCAAAGTCTTTGATTGTATAGAAATGGAAAACTATGGATCACTCTTAAAGAAATGGGTGTGTCACAACAGAACAAGTGGCTACTGTTAGGAGAAAATACAAAGAAATGTGGAAAGTGCAAAGGCAGATTTAGAACTGGACATTAAGAAAAAAAAATAATGACCACATATTATTTATATAACTTTAAAGTAGACAATGAAGACAATTAAATAGTTCAAGATTTTCTATAACTTGGCTCAGTGACTAATCAGAAGTGAGAGTGCAGTTAAGAAATCAGAAGACTAGGACTTGGATCAATTATTTAGCTATAGTACTTTCCTTTTGCACATGCCAGATGGGCACAGTTTCTAAACTGTACTGAGAGCCAGTAACTTCATGAATCTGTTCCAAACATTGCTAACTCTTGGTTGAAAGAGCAAAAATGTATTGCTGCTGGTGTTTCAACATTTTGTACCTAGCTAACAACCTTCAGACATCTTTATGGTAGCTGAAACCTTTTCAGACTGTAAGTCCTTAAAGCTAATTGTCTCCACCCTCTGGTTGAGTTCTTTCTCCATCTCATTCTGGATCAGATAAGATAGGCAGAAAAAATTAAACATCTGAAACATGTTTACTGCTAATTAAGTATAGGTTCAGGAGCAAATGCCCAGTTTTCTGGAGGATAGTCTTGATTATTTCGTAATAAGAGGGACTGTGCTACATTTGTTCCTAGGCAGAAATAAATAAGTTGGCATGTACATGGGAGGGGCACAGGCCATTGGTGCAACCAATGGGAAACAGCCAGAAAATCAATTTTCTGGACACATTTTTGCCCAGCCTTGTCCAAAAGCAACAGAGAACACTAGTCACATTTTCTTCTTCACTTAAATGAAAGAAGAGGAAGTGAAAATACTAACCCAGCTGATGGAAGTGATACCTTTGCAGCACAATTTTGGCCCATTTATTTATTAATTCATTCTATGATGTCTGCTTTAATAAAGCATGGTAGACAGGCAAAAACAAGTAAGAGGAAAAGGTCCTTAGATATGCTGGCTCCTTAACGATTAAGGTTTTAAAAATTATAACCAAAATTTTAAATTCTTCCTGTAAATTAACCAGCAGGTAGCACAAATTCTTATAACAAGTTTGCCTGAAAATTCTAAATGTAAATACTAAATGTAACTATTAGACATAATGACATGAAATAACATGTAAATAAGCATGTCTGTCAGGGATACTTTCCCTATGGATTCCTGTGCTAGCAAAGGAATGGACTAAATATTTATTTATTCCATTTATATGCCACCTGTCTTATCTAAATTAAGTTTCAATTTGTTTGCCCTCATACAATCCATTGCAGATAGGCATTGGTTCTGCACTGAGACAGATTCCTGGGAATCAGACAGAATGGAAAGTCAAAGTTGAGTGTCATCAGCATACTGTAACACCAAACTCCAGGATAACTTTTCCCAATGAAAGACAGAACTAGGTTCTTGGGGATCCTGAAAAATGCTGCTCAGACTAATCTTCCCCATCTGAGAAGGATATTGCTGTTGTTATCACTCTTCTGTCACACACATGAAATAATTGTTTCTCCACTGTATGTGTGTCTGGGGAGCCGAGTTGTGCTGTATTTTTATTAACCTGGATGGAATTGGGATACTGGAAGTAGAGTCCATTCCTAGGATGTTTTACCTTTGATATTTGATTAAATGGTATTTGAAGTATTCAGGATGGAAAAGATGGCTTGGTTATAGATGAAAACCGCTTGCTTGTCTGCCAAATTATCTATGTGGATCGTATTGTCGGGTATTTGAATGATCATAGAATCGTAGAGTTGGAAGAGACCACAAGGGCCATCCAGTCAAAACCCCTGCCATGCAGGAAATCTCAATCAAAACATCCCATCCAGCCTCTGCTTAAAGACCTCCAAAGAAGGAGGCTCCACCACACTCCGAGGGAGTGTGTTCCACTGTCGAACAGCCCTTACTGTCAGGAAGTTCCTCCTAATGTTGAGGTGGGATCTCTTTTCCTGTAGTTTGCATCCATTGTTCCGAGTCCTGTTCTCTGGAGCAGCAGAAAACAAGCTTGCTCCCTTCTTAATGAACTTCACTACTGTGTTTTATAAATGTTTGGACATGAGTGATAACTTCGGTGTGTCTAGGGGTCATTTCTTCAGCAGATCCTGTTAAGGGCCTACCTCTCCCGACCCCAGAGAAAAATGTATGGAATGGAGTATCCTGTAAGAGGACACAAATGGCTGGCTACACTCAAAATAGGAGCATTCACACTGTAACATTTTCTTCCAGGTCCCACCTATATTTGGTTTGTTGGTGGTAGTGATTATTAGTTACACATTACATTTGTTCTTATTGTAGCAATCCATAATTGTTTTTAAATAGCATTTTACAATTTCCCGTTTTTCCCCCCATGTCGTAGTATTGCAGGGGTGGAAAGATTTTGGAGTTAGTCCACTCCTTACCGATGAGCCCCTTTTACATAACTATGAAGGTACAAAACCATTCCCCAGTTTTCACTTGGGCAACCATTGAGAAGACCCTGGGGCCCATATGCACTTTCCCTGCTCCTTTATAAAGCAAATATGTAAAAGATAAACATTTTAATTCATTTAAACTTGCACATCTCTGCCACAATAATTCCCTCTAGTACTGAACTTGTGTGGCTAAGTCCTTGTCAGTTTGAAAGTGAAAGCCGATAAGAAACAGTTTCTACCTAGGTAGAAGACTCCCTAGGTAGAAGGAAATATCAGTTTGTAAATTAACCAGAAGAGTAACACCCACCCAGTTGAGGCCTCTGAGCTACTGGGGATGCTGAATCATGGAGAAATCTTAATATGTAAAGCTGTACCTGAGAAGGCTGGAGTGGTGTGGCATGTGTTACACTGGGAGTAGAACTACTCTGTAAGGACCTGTTCCCCTTTGTATGTTATATTTCTTGCATTTAGAGAATGCCTGTTTGCAGCTTCTGTGAGTTATCAATTAAATCTGTGTTTGTGAGAAGTTGAGACAGTGGAGGCATCTATACCAGTGTATTAGGCCCATGAGTGTCTCTAGATACCCCTCCTCTTTTGATATCAGTAATGTAATAAAACATAGGCCGCATGACCCTTCCACAACCCTGAATGTGAATGCCATGATAAATGAATAGCCCCCACATGTAGGCTAGCAAGGCAGAGGTTGTATGGGCCCCCTCCTGTTTGACTGATCAATTTTGGACATCTTAGAGGAGGTGTGGAGACCCAGATCTATAGGACAATGGGATACAAAGTACTGGTGATCTTGAGTGCTAATCCTCTCTGCCTCAGAAATATGTGTCTATTGCCATTCATTCACACCTCAGTGTTACCACCTTGGAAAACCTTAACTCACTTGCAAGGTACTTCAAAGAACCTCAAAGCCATTTGGTCTTTTCAGCCCCTTGGAATCTGCCCCAAGGCATAATTTTGGTATAAATATTGGGACCTTTTCAGTAATTCCCTAGATTAGTCCAGCAACAGGCAGAAATGCTGTCGGTTTGCTTGACTAGAACCTCTATCATTCGCCATTCAGGAGCGATTGAGTTATTTATCTGCGATTGGAATCAAGATCCACATACTGTAGGTAATTATCACTGTTAGTGAAGCTTTACATCTATTCCAACCTCCCAACTTTGATTTCTCTAGATCAGATGTGCACAACTTGGCAGTAGGTGGGAGCCAAAATTAAAATAGACTAAACTTTTTCAAGCCACAGAATCAATGGACAGACCTTGCAGGATGGGTATTCTGCCATCTTCCTCTGCCACCGCCACCTGGCCTTCTCCTCAGGACAAGGCAGGTGCTGGAGGAGCCTTGCAGGGCAAGCATTTACCCTCCTTCATCGCCACCTGGCCTTCTCCTTGGCAGAAAACTAGGCAGCTAAAGAGCCATGAGAGACAAGCATTTGCTGTCAAGGAAAAAGCAACATGGGATATACAGTAAAGAAATAAAAGATGTATGTGAGAGTCAGGGTGACTCAGCAGAAGCCAATTGGGAACCACACAGGTGTAAATGATAATGCAATTAACAAGTCCTGAATGCCAAGGACAAGAAATGCAAAGTGGATAATTGGACACACCTGACAATTGTTAAGTGGTCAAGGCTGAGATGATGAAATCACTAATTGTAGGATGAACCAAGAGAACCAATGAGAATGGTGTACACGCCTACTGGGTGGAAACAGACAACAGTGGGTGGTACCATGCATTGACTATAATAATGACTATGCATCCCAATGTATTTTGTGGGTAGTAGTAGTGGGTAGTAGAGTATTGTTGTGTTGGATAGTTTTGGAGCTGTATATAGTAGAATAAAGTAGATCTTTTATATAAGACTACTGAGTTGTCTGGTGTCTTGGGTGAAGATACAAGAACCAGCTGGATCCTGAAGAAGGGTGAAGACTTCTGTGGAAGCAAGAGTGAGAAGGCTTGGAGAGTTTGTCGGGGTCTTCAGCCTATTCTCTGTAACTCTGCTAAGCTATAACCACTGGCCAAAACTGGTCAGCGCGGTGCACAACCAGGTGGTGAGTTCGAGCCAGAGGTAAAGAGCTACAACTCCCATCATCCCTGACATTTGCCTATCCTCTTGCTGCTCCTCCTCCATCCAGCCTTCTCAGGAAAAAGCTGAGCAAGTGTTCACCTGTCTTCCTCCCCTCCTCCTCTGCAGGCCTTCCCCTCAGGAGGAAGGTGAGCAGCAGGGGTGCCTTAAAGTTGTTGCACATCCTCATGGGCCATCCAAAATCCTTTGGCGGGTCACATGCACCCTCTGGGCCTTATACTGTGCTGGCCTGCTCTAGACTTTGTGTGTGTGTGTGTATGTATGGTTATTTGCTTGTATGAGTGCGTTTCTTCCCCCCCCCCCCTTTAAATAAAACTCATTATTATTGGGAATCTGCCTCTGGAGTTCTGTGTACTTTGGGACCCTGTAATAATAATAATAATAATAATAATAATAATAATAATAATAATATATTTATATTTCCTGCCTCCCGACAGGATCGAGGTGGGATTACAACCTAACAAAATACGTAAAAATACAATATAACAATAATTTCCATTAAAAGATAGGTCTATCATAAAACAACCATATCAATAGGATAAACAATAATCATAGTCAGTGGGGAGCAGTATCTTCTATTCCAGATCAGGTGGGTAAGCCCACCGGAAGAGTTGGGAGAGATCCCATGGCTGATTACCCCAGCTATTAGATATTTCTGTATTTGAGCTAAATATAATTCCCCTGAGTAAACTTAATGTTTTTGGAGTGTCCTCCCCAGACACATCCACAGAGGGTGACAAGTGGTCCTCAAACCTTTTTGGCTACTACCCCTTTCCTCTTAGGCAACAATCCTAGTGTCTCCCAACATCTATTTCTTGATATTAGGTCTACTGCTTGTGCAGCAGACAGTTGGCCAGTGGCATCTACCTCAGCCATACCTGGCTTACCATCTTCTCCTCCTTCTGAGCCTCTCATGTGTCAATATAGCAGTGGCAGCAGCCCAGGCCTGTTCCTCCCTCTCACTTGTGCAGCCTTACAACAAAAGGAAAGCAACCTGTTGGTGTGCTGCTTGGTTGCTGCTTCCACAGTGATGAGTACAAAGGGAGCAGCACCCAAGCAGTTGGCTGAGCAGTGAGCCAGAAGCCTCTTGTGCCCATGCCAGCCTTGCGACAAAGGTCAACATGGGCCGAGGGCTGCTCGGTCGCTGCTACCTTTGCATCCAATTACTCTGGGAACAGCAACCAAGTAGCTGGCTGAGCAGCTATCAAAACCTCTCACTCATGCTGGCCTTGCAGCAAAGGGCTATGTGGTCATGAAGCTTCTTGGTTGCTGCTTGACTGGCTGCTCAATTACTGCTCCCAAGGTGATTGGCTACAAAGGGAGAAGCTTCTTCCAGCAAGGAGTACCCATCTTTGCTGTGGTGGAGAGGGGTGCAGCCAGCTTCCCACTTTTCTCCCTGGCAAGGAAAACTCTCAACCTGAGAGAGTGGAGAGAGAGGCAAAGGACTCTTTCAAGGACTCAACCCCAGATATTCTTCCTTCCCCTGAGATGTGCCTTCTTCACATAGCTTCATCATCCCCCGCCCCTGCCCAAACACACGCATTGTTTCTGATGAAAGAAAGCAGGAGCAGGAGCACAGCCCCAATTTACCAGCCAAGTTCCAGCAAAACTCACAAAGCTTATGCAAGGTCCTACATAAGAAAGATCCATTTAGCAGCCACTTCTCCCCCATTGCCATGTGCTCTAACTCTGCATCTCCACCATGGTCCTAAAGGCTGCTGGTGCCCATCTTGCGCACCAGTATTTTGACTGAAGGCCACCCTGCTGCCCTCCCTTCTTTCACCTACATCCTGGATCTTTCCATCATTCCAGGGAAACATAACCTCCGCTTTGGGTATCACTGATCTGCACTGTAAAAATAATGCAGTTTGAGACCACTTTAACTGCCATGGCTCAATCCTACAGAAATCTTGGGTTTTATAGTTTTGTAAGACACCAGCACACTTTGACAGAGAAGACTAAATACCTTGTAAAACTATAGACCCCAGGATTCCACAGGATGGAACCAAGAAAATTAAAGTAGTGCCAAACTTCATTATTTCTACAGTGCAGATACACCCATAGAATGTTTATGTGTAAAGAGTGAAAGGCTGGGAGACATAAGCTCTATTATGTTCCCTCATAATACAGTATAGCTTATGTCAGTGCTTCTTAGGGTATCTAAGGTATGGCCAGACTATTTTAAAAAAACCCACAGTCCCAGATTTTGTTCCTGTTCTTTCTGATTTTATTTTGGCAATCTACAGTATATACATTTTCTTTATCCCAGAATATTTTCTTTCAACTCCAGGTATGCTTAAAGACATTTTATACAAGCTCCCCAAGTTTCCATTAATACCAAATGACAGGTCCATTACTCTTTATGGACAGGAGAAGAACGGGATCTTCACACAGGGATGTGGAAATCTTCCCCCTGATTGCACAAATACCATAGGTTAATGGTGGGATAAGGACACTTAGCTCCGGTCTGATAATCTCCTGGCACTGATCCCCAGAGCGTGATATTTAGAAGCACTGAGTTTTTAATACATATCCTGGGAGGGAGTGGAAATATTTTTGGGCTACTATTTATGCTATAAAGTTTATCCCCTTCCAACAATATACACCGACATACTCAAGTTCTGAACACAACAAGGCTCCAACTTCAAGATGGCTGGAGGCCTAAAAGTGTGTTAATCATCTTGTGGGAATAAATAGCAACCTGATGTTGCAACAGGTCCCAGTTGTTACAACTAAATTTAACTCACTGCAAATGCGTGGATTATACCACTACAGAAACTAGATAAAGAGATAGGTTGTGACATGTAGGTAGCTTTCTACCATTTGTCCCAGACAATATTCACTGTCTTTCTTGCCACAAGTGCAACATCTGGCCTTACTGACAGTGAGGGGAGAAGAAAGTAACCTAAGGATCTACACTGAGATTTGAAATTTTGATTGATGTCTAAAAGATGTGGGATATTGATTATTAATTTTATTTATTTATTGGATGTACATCCCACTGTTCTCCCAAAATGGGTTTCAAGGCACTACTATGATATCACCTGTAATGAAAGGGGCACCACAGGGAGATAAGTGTATATGCCACTGTGGTATTAGATTTCTGGATTTAGAACAATGATAGACAACACCAAAACAGGGAACAAAGGGGGGTATAAATCTGCTTTTAAAAAAATGTAAATGGAGAAAGATGAGGATGGTACCTAGGAAAAATGCAGTTGGAGGATTTACACAAAGGAACATCTCAGATTGAGGGGTATCCAGTGCATGAAAAATACTTTCTTCCCATTTTCAAGCATGTACATTTTTATTCACCACACACACACACCCCTACCCCTACTATTCAATAAGCACAGAGTCTGATGTGAGCTTGCCACATAATATAATTAATATGATACATAAGTACTATATATAACACAAACCCACTCATATGCACTTTGATATTTCTTGACACTTGGTTTATTTTCAATGACCAAGAAATTTGTGATCAAATGAGTAAGCAAACTATTTCCACGGGAGACTAGTGACAATGCTTCAGCTTAAAGCATGTATATCTTTATTGCCACTTTATGTCATATACTGTATGCCATACGCCTTGCTCTGAAATTCTTTATTACAGTCAAAGACCAGCATCAGTATAAAATATAACATAGAAAAATAAAATAATACACATAAAAAGATTGCTTGGGATAAAAATCTGCCAACTAGAAATGAAAATAATTCATTTCCGTTACATTATGATAGCTTCAATTAAATTAAAAATAGACCTTTATGGGCTTCCAACCTTAAGATAGAAATAATTAAAGTAGATTAGCGATATCAGATTTTTACCAAAATGCAGTACCAGACAAGACACAATGTTATGCATTTAACTTTGATCAGTTGTTCTTTTCCTACAAGTGATTGCTAGTGCAGAAAATTGTACCACTTTATAAGTTATATGCGAGTTCCAGTCTAATAATAGGTAATTTAAATAAAAAGCTTCAGATCTCCCAGGTACGTTCAAAGGTATAGGAGTGATCAAATCTCTGCAAGCATTGCCATAAAAAGGGCAGTGAAACAATACATGTCCAATATTTTCTATATCTCCTGAGTTACAGGGGCATGCTTTCTCATGAACAGGAGTCTTACTATATTTACCCTCCAGTAATGCTGATGGTAGAACATTTAATCTAGCTAGTGCGAAAACTATTCTATATCTGGGGATCGATAGGTTCGTGATGTAGTTTGGCACAGTAAGCAGTCCTACACAGTCCCAATAAGTAAAATAGTTTGCAGACTGAGTTAGATGGTTATGGAATCCTGTGTCCTTTATGTGCTGCATAATGGCTGTTTTAGCTTTAGAATATCCCATGGACTGAAGGGTGTTAGTTGTGAGTCCCAGATTTTGTAGTTTTGTAGTCAAAGAGTTTTTTCATTTAGATTGGAAAGTATCTGCCAAAATTAAAGGCGTAAGTTCCACAGGAAGAAAAGTCAACTTTAGCCAGAAATTCACAGTAAGCATCAGTATTTGGGCCTCCATAGAAATTTGTCCTGTCTCCAAATTGAGTATTACATTTGGGATGCATGTTGGAATTCTTGTAATTGCTCTTAAAAATTTGGTTTGTGCTACTTCACATGAGTTGTAATCATTAAGCGTGTACACCTGACAACCATACAGCATCTGAGAAATTATTTTACTGATGAATACATGGATGGCTGCGGGGATGTATTGGCCACTTTTTGAATAGAAAAAGGAAAGAAGTGCTTTGGTACTTCTTTGGGCACTTGCGATGGCTTCATTTGCAGATTCCATGATCCTGTTGACTGAAAGGTTATCCCTAAGTATTTGTATGAGGTAACCTGATCTATTTGATGGCCGTTGATCTGCATTTATGTTTGGTCTTTTTCTTATTAAATACCATAACCTTTGTTTTGTTGTAGTTTATGGTCAACAGCTCATCTTTACAGTAGGTAGCAAGAGTGCTTAAGAGGTGTTTCAGACCTATTCTTGTCTGTGATAGAAGCACCAGGTCATCGGCATATAATAGCACAGCTACCGGCCTATCTGTTAAATGAGGGGGGTGAGATTTTATCAATTCCAAATGATAAACTAAAGAGATAATACAGTATAGAAGTTGAATAAGATGGGGGCTAGTATGCAGCCCTGTCTTACTCCAACATAGGTGGGTATTTTTCTTGTTAAATGTCCAGCAGGGCTACATCGGACTGTCACATAGGTATTTCCATAAAGCTTCTTCATAAGCACCACTGATCTCTTATTTATGTTATGAGATTCCAATTTTTTCCAGTTTTCCTTTGAGATTGAATCAAAAGCTTGCTTGAAGTCTATGAATGCAATATAAAGACCTTCATTAGTTGGTGCATACTTTTCTGAGAGATGTTGAAGAATAAGTCCATGGCCATCTGTACTTCAACCTGTTCTAAATCCAGCTTGCTCGTCAGCAAGAATGTTTTCTTGCTCTATTCAGTCCTGGAGCTTTTCATGCAAGTACAAAGCATATAATTTGCTGATAATACTTAGCAAGCTGATAGATCAGTAATTTGCCGGGTCAGTTCTCTCACCTTTTTTATAGATTGGAATAATAATAGCTAAATCCCTATCCTCAGGGATGTGTGTCGTTCAATCAATCCATGTAAACAAACTTGCGAGAACAGGAGCCCACCAATCTGTATTTGCTTTTAATAATTCAGGAGGGATGTTATCACAGCCAGGAGCTTTGCCTGTTTTTAATTTGGAAATCAGAAGATGTACTCTTTTAGCAGTAACTGGGGGCCACTTTGGTAAATTGCTTATATCTGGTTCAGATGTTGTTTGATAGATCTCTCTTGGAGTAAAGATGGTACTGAAATACATTTCTCAGCAATTGCTCATTCTCAAAATAATAATTTTCTGTACATAGCAGCAGCAGGCTTCAGAAGACTGGAATGTTCAATATCTGATTCAAGAAGTGCAGCCTAAAACCAATAAAGTGAAGAAACAGGTACTGTACTATATTTATTTAAGAGACATAGGTATAGAAGCTCTGTTCAGATCACTGAGACCTTATTTTGCAGTATGGCTCATTTAGTTCAGGTAAACTTTGGCCACTCTGTGGGTTCTGCTTTTCTTAGAAGCAAAATACATGTTCCTTCTCCTAGCAGAATTTCTGCCATTTCCTTTACTTTCCCTGGTGGGTCAACAGTTCCGGACTCATTGTGATTTCAATATCAGCTGAGCCAGTTTCCTCACCAGGCACCATTTTTCCTGGACGCACTAGATGGAGGGGGCAAAAAAGAATTAGGTTACATCATGTCAAGGTGCATAACTTGTGCTCACAGGACAACAAGTAGCTCTCAGCTGGTCCTTGTGTGATCCCAAAATCACAGGAACCCTTTTATCTTCAGCCCAGTTGATCAGCTGGTATGAGGTGGGAGGGGCTGACACTGTTCTGTGGTTTTTAAGACCCGTGTTTCTCTGCCACAAGTAACAAGTTTACAGGGAGGAGGGAAGCAAAAATATCTCCCAATCCCTAGTGATCTGAGATTGCTGTTTCTCCTCTGCTGCTAGCAGCAGGAAAACTGCAATGGTGATCATTCAAGGGTGGGAGATGCTTTAATTTGCACATACTATACATCTCACTACTCACTAGGATCTCAGTGAGTAGGGAAGGGAAGTTTAAACCTCCTCATTCCTGTGTGCTGAAATATGTTTTCACACACATATGCACCTCCCAACTGATGTGGGATATGGCTCACAAAAACAAAAAGTTTGTGCACCTTTGGATTATATCAAGGAGAGGGATGTGTGCCCTACAGTCCTCATATGGCTCCCAGAGCTCTTTCCCCCCAGAATCTTTGGACAATCTTTTTTTTTGGGGGGGGGGGGGGAGTTGGAATAGCTCCAAAACATTCTTAAACATCCCCAGGTCATAGGGTTGCAATTTAACCATGTTTTCCCCCAAGCTGTTTTAGGCTCAGGAGACAATCCCCCCCCCCAGCAGATAACATATCCTCAAACTGTTTAGCAACAGTTCTGATTAATCCTCTGTCATCCCACTTTTTCAGCTGCTTTTAATATGTCCCAGTTTCCTTCTCTTCCTCCCATTCCCCCCCCCCCCTTTGTCTTTGGGCTACCTCCAATGGTGCAGACTAAGTTCAAAGTGCAAAAATAATTTACACACAATTAATTCAGTGGGGGAAGAGACAGGAAGTAGTTGCCCTTTTCAGCCTCTCCTAGCTAGCGAAATTGCCCCATATCACATAGGGGACATTTAGGGGCAACAAAATAAAATAAAATAAAAACGTTGTCAGGATGTAGAAGAGGTGATGGCCCTTCAGGATTTCCTGGGGAACCAATGTGACATTCTTCCACCCCTGAAATACATGGACTACAGAAGAGATCATCACCCAGTCACAGGTTTCCAGAGATGTCATGACAAATATTACTGCATGGTCATGTGGCAACAGTGGTGGTTCATATACTGAGAACAGAGGGTGCTAAACCCTGCAATGGCAGAAGGAGGTTCCCTCCACTCTCAGCCTGTGAGCTGTCCACACAACATCTCCTATTCTTCTTCAAAGCTAGAAGACAACTTACCAGCACATGTTGCTTCTTGAGTCTTTCAATGACTTTTCTATTGGCCTGTGCCTGTGAAATGTACACTGTTAGAATTAAGCTATGGAGAGAAAAAAGAGAGACCATCAGTTTTGAATTCCAGTGACCTGCTTTCACAGCAATGAGACATGGGAGATTATCATACGAGAGGCAAGCATACTTCTCCCATCGTTAAACTGTGTTAATCGAGTGATTGGGAGGTGGGTGGGAAGATTATCATACACACTCCATGCTTATCCAGTTCTTCTCCCGTCCGTAAACAGTAATGAACCCATCATTTTGTATTAATGGAAACTTGTGTTAATATCAAATGATGCATCCATTACTGTTTACGGATTGGAGAAGACCAGGATAAACATGCAGGGGTGTGATAATCTTCCCCTGACTGCATGAATTACACAGTTTAATGACAGGAGAAGGATGCTTGCCTCTTCCATGTGATAATCTCCATAGTGTTGACTGTAAGAGTCAATACAAAACTGTGGTATGTGTGTTCTATGTCAAATTGTGAAAAAGGCATCTAGTAGACAACTTATGCCGGGGAAAAAGGAGTGGGAGGGGTAGCCATTGTGTTCCTGTTAATGCTCCAAGACCTGCCAGCAGCTTCCTATACTCGAAACTATATTATCCTCCTGAACCATGACTCTGGGCTGGGATGCGGTTTGAGACGTGAATTGATGCTATTCTGAGGAAGACAGACAAAGATTGTAAGGGTTTTGGCAACTGACATGGGGTATCTTTGTGCAGATCCTATAGTAGAGGTGTCCGAAGCGTCCGTGATCCCTGTTATACTGGATCACTTTGAGTTTGTTAGTACCGATGAAGTGGACAAGATCCTCCGAAGTGTTAGGAGGACGACTTGCTCTCTTGATCCCTGTCCCTCATGGTTGACAGCTCAGGGGGGGGAGATGTGGTGCGACTAATGTTGCATCACATAATTAATACATCTCTAAGTGAGGGTCAGTTTCCATCCAAATTAAAATTAGCAGTGGTTAAACCCCTGCTAAAGAAGCCCTCCTTAGACCCCCTGCTCCATAATAATTATAGACCCATCTCGCTGCTACCTTTTTTGGGGAAGGTGATCGAGAGAGCAGTCGCCTTCCAGCTTCAGTCGATCTTGGACGACACCGATTTTCTGGACCCATTTCAAACCGGCTTCCGGGCGGGCTATGGAGTTGAGACTGCCATGGTCGCCTTAGTTGATGATCTCCGTCTGGGCATGGACAGGGGGAGCGTGTCCCTGTTGGTGCTTTTGGACATCTCAGCGGCCTTCGATACCATCGACCATGGTATCCTTCTGGGACGCCTGAGGGAGTTGGGAATTGGGGGCACTGCTTTGCAGTGGTTCCGTTCCTACCTCTCGGGCAGATCCCAGATGGTGGAGCTGGGGGACTGTCACTCCGATAGGAGGGCCCTTACATCTGGTGTCCCTCAAGGAGCGATTTTGTCCCCTATGCTATTCAACCTTTACATGAAGCCACTGGGAGAGATCATCCGGAGACATGGGGCGCGGTGTTATCAGTACGCTGATGACACCCAGATAATTTTCTCTATGTCTCCGACTGATGCAGTAACTAAGGATGGCATCTCTCCTCTAGATGCCTGCTTGGCGTCGGTAATGGGCTGGATGAGGGAGAACAAACTCAGCGTGAATCCAGGGAAAACGGAAGTACTGGTGATAGGTTCCCCGGTTTCGGGTGGTGAGATCTGTCACCCGGTCCTGAATGGGGTCACGCTCCCCCTGAAGGACTCGGTGCGCAGCTTGGGAGTGCTCCTTGATTCGTCGCTTTAGCTGACTTCTCAGGTGGATGCGATGGTCAGGAGTGCCTGCTATCAGCTTCGGCTGATACGCCAGCTGCGTCCCTACCTGGACCGAAAGGACCTAGAAACTGTTGTACATGCTTTGGTAACCTCTCGATTAGATTTCTGCAATGCGCTCTACATGGGGCAACCCTTGTACCAAACTCGGAAGCTGCAATTGGTGCAGAATATGGCAGCTAGATTGGTCGCTGGTAGTTCCAGGTCGGACCATGTAACACCTATTTTAAAAGATCTTCACTGGCTGCCTATTCGCTTCCGAGCTCAATACAAGGTGTTGGTTTTGACCTATAAAGCCCTAAATGGCTTGGGCCCAGGGTACTTAGAGGACTGCCTCTCCCCATATAATCCGCCTCGCACACTCAGAACTTCCGGGAGTAAACTATTGGAGGTCCCTAGATCCAACTATATACGGACCTCACAGAGGGCTTTTACTATTGCTGCCCCCTCCCTATGGAATAAGCTCCCTGCAGAGCTTCGCACCGCCACCTCGTTAGCTGTTTTTAAAAAACAGTTGAAAACATACCTGTTTCGGTTGGCCTTCCCACCTTAATTTGTCTATTTATTTTCCTGCCCCCTTTCCCCCATCTTCTCCCCCTCTCTTTGACCCTGGATTGATGTCTCACTTTGCCCCTGATACGTGTATTTCCCATTTTATTGTTTTCCTGTTCCTGTTCTTGTAATAATGTTTTTAACTGTTATATTGGATTTTAACCTGTATTGTAATGTTTTTATAAATCTTGTAAGCCGCCCTGATCATTTTTTTATGGAAGGGCAGGGTATAAATAAAATTTATTATTATTATTATATTATCTCAAGGTTATGTCTTGTTCTCCAGGCTTTTCAATATCTACAGAAAACTGCTAGGAGAATTCATCTGGAGATTTGGGCTGACGTGCCATAATGAATATGCAAATGATATGTGTCTCCACTTCCTCTTTCCAGGGATTAATCCAAGGAGGCATCTGAAACCCAGAGCAGGTGGCTGACAGCAGTACTGGAACAGGAGAACAAGTTTACAAACTGTCTTAAACTGGGCCTTGATGCACTCAAACTTAACCAAACTAATTGAAAGAAAAATGAAAATAGAACAAGTTACAGATACTACAGAAGATGTTATCAAATATAATAATGGTTAATGGATGCAGATGATGGATAATAGCAGATAAAGATTATAATTAAGGGTTTATCCGCCCTGGAAATCTCAGGCAATGTCTCACTGTTGTTAACTGCCATCAAGTCAGCTTCAACTTGTGGCAAGCTTATGAATAATAAATCCCCAAGAGCCCCAGTCTTCAACTCTCCAGCTTAGGTCTTGAAAACTCAGGGCTGTGGCTTTCTTGACTGAGGCCCAGTACAGACCACCGCTTTGTGGCAGCCTGGGGCCAAAATTAGGGCTCGGGAGAGTGGAGTGTCCCCACGCTCCGCACTCTCCTGGCACCATTTTGGGTGTGCGTGCATTCAGACAGCATGCACACTGATGACATGCCTTGTGCGCTGTGTCCAAATGGGGCGGCACACAAGAGACATCACTGCACCACTCCAGGGTGCTAATGGAGCCTTGGCAGTGGTGCAGAAAAGAGCTGTGTTTCGCAGCTCCTTTTTAGAGCGGATCGTTGCTGTGCCCATGCGGTTGCTGCAAGAACAAAAGGGGGTGGCGTCTCACTGTCCCTTCCTGCCCATCTGTACCGGGCCTCAGTCAACTCAACTATAGTGTGTCCTCCTCTTTTTCTACTGCTTTTCACTTTGCTGAGCATGATATGCTTTTTTATATTTTACAGGGAGTAGCCTTGTCTAAAATAGCATTGTTTCACTCCACTTGTTCCCATATCATTTACTAAACACAAAGCTTAAAAACTATGTATATTTTTATGAGCTGCTGGCAAGATCCTGTCATAGAAATCTGGGCCAACACTAACAAAATGAATTTCCACACAGAGCAGTGTAGGATGCTGCAAGTGTAAAAACGAGAAAGAGAGAGGGAGGGAGTAGTTAACAGAAAATTGCTACTCTTGGAAGCTTCCAGGAGCTGTGTTTTTCCTTTTTGAAAAGGCCAAAGCCTCTCTTGCAGCACTGTTCAACATTAAAAAACAATCTTTCATATCTAGACGATTGGGGGGGGGGGCAGAGAGAGAGAGAGAGATTTAGCAGCCTGTATGGCCAACGGAAGTTACGAGATCCATCAAAGTTGCCAAACCTAATGTATAGGGTTAAGCCATGAACATCAATAAGCTTTTCCTTCCTTTCTGAGAAGAGTTAAGAAGAGGTAAGGAGTAGAGTTTGAAAAAGGAGGGGTAAAAAATGGAAAGAAAATAAGGAATTTAAAAATCATGTGATTAGAAAAGGACTATTAAAAATTTGGGAATATTATAGTAAAAGATTTTACAATAAGATTCCAAGGTGGACATCACCACAAGAAGCTCATTTTGGAAAATTTAGAAAAGTACAAGAGAAATGGATAACATATGAACATATTGTGGAAGAAGGGGAAAAAGCGGTATTAAAACTTAAATCTAGAGAAAAATTAGAACAAGAGAATATAGAAATAGCATGGTTTGCATATAAACAATTAGAAGAAAGATTTAAGAAAGACATGAAGCAGGAAGGAATAGAGAAAAAAAACAATGAATTGGACATAATAATATTAGAAAAACAGAAAAAGAAAAAGATAACAAAATATTATAGGGAACTACTAAAAAGAGATTTGGAACAGGAAGTGGTTAAAGAAAACATGACAAAGTGGAGTCAAATAATACAACAAAATATATTCTTAGAAAACTGGGAATTGTCATGGAGGAAAACCTGTAAGTTCATCATGGCACAGAACCTGAAAGAAAATTATTTTAAAATGTTTTATTTTTGGTATTTGACACCGGTTAAGCTATCCAAAATGTACAAAAAGGTAAACAAAATGTGTTGGAAGTGTGGGAAAACAGAAGGAACGTTTTACCACATGTGGTGGGTCTGTAGCAAAGCAAAGCAGTTTTGGGGGGAAATATATGAAGCAATGAAAGAAATGTTGGAAAGGAATTTCCCAAAAAACCCGGAGTTATTTTTGTTAAATATGACAGGCGTGATAGGAAGAGAGACTGAAAGAACATATTGGAAAATTGTGTTATACATGGTGACAGCAGCAAGGTTGTTATACGCTCAAAAATGGAGATCTACACAGACCCCTACATTAAAAGAATGGACTAATAAATTGTTAGATATGAGAGATTCAGACAGATTGTCTAAAAGGTTAAAAGGAGAGAAAGAGGAAGAGGATAAGGATAAAGATGAATGGAACATAGTAATACGGTATGTGGAAAGAAGAAAAGAAAGTTAGTAAAAGGAAAATAAAGGAGAGATATAAGAAAAGGAAGATTAGGAATGTAAAGAGGTAAAGAGCGAAAGAAATGACTTGTATATAGATATATGTAAAGGAAGAATGATGATTGTAAAGGAAAATCGAAAGAGTAATATGTAATCTATAAAGGACTATATAGGTTGGAAGTACTAGGATGTGTACAGGGGGAAGGGGAGGGGAAGGGTAAGAGGGTGGGGGGTTTAAGAGGGGAAAGGGAGGGAAGGGAAAGGGAAGGTACAGACGATATGTATGATCTTTTATTGATGAATACTGAAAATAAGGATGTAAAGAAAAGAAAAACCAAATAAAAATAAAATTTAAAAAAAAAGAAAGAAAAAGGAGGGGTTTCTTGCTTGGTGGCCATGATTGGTCAAAGTGAATAGTTTGAATGAGGTTGTAACAAGTAATGGAGGAATTGTGTTCCAGTTGGCAAGAAGACAAGTACTGTCATTTTCCCCCCAACAGTCAACAGAGTACATTGCCTTGTGTCTTAAGTGAATAATGTATTTGTTTCAATAACTCAGTGTATATAATTGGTTAATTGGCTAGAAGCGGAAATGCTCCTAAAACCATGTGGTCTACAACACAAGATAAAACAACTAACCCCCTGTTGTATTAAAACTGCCTTCATTACAAAGCTCGGATGGGAGACATGACTACAGTCCTCAGAATTCCCTGCCAGCCTGGCCACTGAAGGATTTTGGGAGTCAGCAGTCACTGGTGATTCAAAGGTGACTCCCAGGTCAACTGGGTGGTCAATCTCCAACTGATTTTAAACTAGACTTTAAAAGAGTTATCCAATGTTCTTAATACTATCCACAAAATTGGTCTAGCACGTGGGATAGCTTCCTTGTGCTAAAGACCTGAGTGGACTCACCACCTCACTTACACTCTCTCCAACAGAGTAAACTGCTGGATGTTGTAGCCCAAGAAAGTAACTTTTCAAGCTCATCCCTTGCAAGAAATTTCTATGTGTGATCATTATTCCCTGGTATTCCATCTATGACCCCTCAAAGGACCCACCTGAGCAGCATCAAAAGTGAGAAGCAAAAGACATTGGAAGCAGCAAAGTTCAAGACCAGCTGTGCTGAGGGGGGTAAATGGGACACAGCCACAGGCACAGCTTGCCAGGAGGAGGAATAGTTCCTAAAGAGCCCACAGGCATGGGACGGAGAAACCCTGGAAGGAAAACAAAATGACTGTTAAAGATAGCTTTCACCACACTCAGTACCTAAGTGGCTCACTCCTCAACATCTCAACTCACCTGGTGATTACATAGCTCAGAGGAGAACAGGCCAGGAACAGGCCTAACAGTAGCATGATATGAAAGAGGAATTTTGAATGGGAGGCTCGAAATAGCTTGGTTGAAGGCTGGCAGTTCTGGAATAAGGTGTACTATGGGAGAGAAAAAGAAGACACCTTAAGAGTGTGCTCCCTGTGCCCTCACATGGGGCTTTTGTTATATAGCAATAGCAACAGCATGTACATTTCTATACCGCTTATCAGTGAACTCAGCACTCTCTAAGCAGTTTACAATCTGTAAGCTAATTTTCCCCAACCAGCTGGGTACTCATTTTACTGACCTACGAAACAATGGAAAGCTGAGAGCCTGTAAATACAAGCCACTTTGGAAGTATGCTGTTTAAATGACACACATATCTTAAGAGGCCAGAAGCTGCACCAAAGCTGCGTTCCAGTCCTTAGGACTGGATTGTGGCTTTGGCATGGCTTCTGGCCTCTTAGGACGCATGCATCATTTAAACAGCATACAGTACCTCCAAAGTGACCCAAAGCAGCTTTCTTTTGGCCTGTCTGTACAGGCCCTGAGTCAACCTTAGAGCCCCTGGGATCAAACTCACAATCTTGTGGCTGCAGTACCTGCATTTAACTACCGCACCACCAGGGCTTATATGTTATGCAGCATCAGAATAAAGCCAGTGACAGAAATGGCAAGTCCTTGACTCCTCCACAGTCCCAGCCTAGGCTAGGATCAGGCACTTTTATGTGTGGTGGTGCATGATGGACCAAGAGGTCTAGGTGCTCTAATGCAGGCTGAGCCCACATTCTTGGTTACTCCCTTGTTTGAGAGAACCATCCTTTTGCATACACATTCCCATTCTCTCTCCCCATCTCAGAAACTCACAGCCTTTACCTTTTTTACAAAGAATGTAAGGAAGATCGAGACACAGCCAAGTAAAGGCAGGAGTGGGCAAAAGAATATCCCAATCCATATGACAGTTTGAGCTGCAACAATATCCAAAACATTGTGTGGCACCAGGAACTCCTCTTTGCCAAGCCACTGAGCCAGTGCACTGGTTGAATGCTTAGCCAGCAAGCTGAGAGAGAGAGAGAGAGAGAGAGAGCAGGTACTCAGATACACATGATACTTTCTTCCAGCAACCACAACAGGGTATCACGCTAGTGTCACGGTCCTATATCGTTGCAGCTGACCCACAACAAAGAACTGAAATCTGTTTCATTTCCACAGACAAGGCAAAATACCCTGCACTGAGCAGCAATGAAACAAGACTGACAGTAGTTCTTAAAATAAGTTAATTCCATGTTGGAAATCACAAAAAAGAGAACAAAAAATTAGTAGCAGTCTGTGTTGCAGTCTATGTTTTAAATGCCTGTATAGAAATCAATGATGGGACCACACTTAGAATACAGAGTATACAGATCTGGGCATACCACTTCAAGGAGGACATTATAGTACTGGGAAAAGTGCAGAAAAAAGCAACCAACAGCTTTCTTTTAATCAGACAGTGGGACAATCTTCCATATAATGAAAGTTACAAATCTATTTAGAGCTTTTTGGGGGAGAAAGGAGACATGCAGTGGTGTCACTAGGGTTGGTGTCACACGGCACAGAAACTCATTGTATCACCCTCCTATTAACCTCCTCCCATTTCACACCATACAGAATCCTTAGGAATGCTTTTTTGAACTAATGTTACTCATAATTTGTAATTCCCATATACCACTGAATGTGATGGTAACAGTTGTGACACAATCAACTAGCAAAATTAAAATTATACCTTCAAATTAAAATATCATATGCACAACCTAAATGTATTTACATATACATAGTGAAGATTGGGTTAAAATAGGATTTAATTTTTTTTGAAAGTTTATTATTCAACTGTATAACATAACACACATATATTCAAATTCATATAGGTAAATCAATAACTGAGCAAGTAATAATATCCATAATAATGACAATATTTTTTGTGTAAAACAATTAGACTCTGATTAATCTTATATCATTTGTACTCTCTTCTTTCCCTTCTTTATTTATCTTGATTATTTCTTTGTCTTGAATGCTTCTTTGCCTTATCTTACGATCTTATATAATCTTACATATATATATTAATTTATCTTTTCGTAATATATCCAATCTAACATTCATCTCAGCTCTTTCACATCTCCTCCCTATCTATATCAATCTATACTCACTACTACATTCATATGACTGCCACCGCCTTTGATTATTGAAGCGAAATACTATCTTCTATCTTGATATATTTTTTAAAATCTGAGGCCTCTCATTTCCCCTCCCACTGAGTTTCACCCCACTCGTACCATCTCTTATAGCATTTTAAAGGGAAGCAGATGAATGCCACAGCCTGTTTCTGCCAAAAGGTAGATGTTTGAGGAGCAGTGGTGTCACCCCGCCCTTAGGGTGTCACCTGGTGCAATCTGAACCCCCTGCACCCTCCTAGTGACGCCATGGGTAGCATGAACAAAATAGATAAAATGAAGTTTTTACTTTTTTCACAAAAATGTGGAGTTATCAAAACAATAACATTAACAACAACAATTCCACATTCTTGTGGAAAAAGTAAAAACTATTATTATTATTATTATTATTATTATTATTATTATTTATTCTCCTCTCCTCAAGGCTCAAGGTGGGATACAACATAGATTAAAATACATACAATAATTTAAACACAGTAAAAACACTGTTAAACAACAATTAATACATAAAAAATAGGACACATTAAAATCATCCAGCATAATTAAAATATCCTGATTGAAAATTAATAGTTTAAAGACAACTGGGAAGGCCTGCCAAAAGAGATAGGTGCTTAATACTCTCTTAAATTCAGGCAACATAATTCGCTGTCAAATCTTTCCTGGCAGGTCATTCTACCATCTAGGGGTGGCTGATGAAAAGGTCCTCTGGGTGACAAGTGTCAGTCTAGTTCAGCCTGGCTGAAGTAAATATTTCCCAGAGGACTTGAGTATATGGGGCATATTATACAGGAAGAGGTTGTCCTGTATGTAATTGAATCATGACAATAAAAGATAGACAGAAACGCTTCATTGTTAAACTGTGGGATTTACTTCTACAAGATGTGGTGATGACCACAATCAAAAGACTGATAGGTAATTCACAGGGGTTAAGGCTATAAATGGCTATTAATCTTGATGGCTAAGTCTTTCTTCCAGGAAGAAAAGCAGGAGAACACCTTTCGGTTCTGCTTCTGGGCTTTGTTCCTCTGGTGGGCACCTGGTTGACCACTGCAGGAAGAGAATGGTGTACAAGATAGGTCTTAAGTCTAATCCAACAGGTCTTATGTTCTTATGCTCCTCTGCTAGCCTGATGTTCTACTTCCTAGTATCACACTGACAGGACCAATACATCCAAATGAATTAATGGCCTATCCATGGATTAAAGAAGAAACAAACTCCCTTTAAGAGGCTAGTTAAGATGTTTGTTTGTTTTTTGTTTGTTTTTGAACCATAACTTGCAGAGTCTCCCAATGACCATACAGGCTGGGAGATTCTGGGAGTTGTGGTCCAAAACCAAAATCAACTTTTCTAATCTGTACCTGGGATAGCTGAACAATCAAAGAAACAAGGTTACCAGATTCGACTGGCATTGGTTGTGATCTTTTGCCTTACCTCCGGGGCAAGCTGATAAGAAAAGTGAATGCCAAGGTAGTTAAGAAGCTGAAGATAGTCATCTTGTACATTTCCTGTCCAATGTGGGTCTCCCAACACTGTGTGATCAAGTAGGACAAAGAAAGTGGCTCATGAGTATAAAAAAGCAGAAAGGATATTTTATTCTAGGCACATTATACGGCAGTCCAGTATTGTAGGCATAATAACAAAGTGTGATTTGAATTCACATTAAAGGCATACAGGATAATTTTATCAAGAATGATGGTCTGAATACAACATTAGTTTTCTTCTTATTCAAAACATGGAGAATATCAGCACAAGAATGCTGAGGGTCTGCAATAATTAAGAATAATTAGAGATAAATTAATTACTATTGAGCAGCAACCATGGTGGCTTCTTGACTGAACCTATCCACCTGTGATACAGTATCCTTTTTTCTACTGCTTTATAATTTATTCCAGTGTCCAAAGTACAAGAACCTCAGTTGAACCAGTTTAGCTTCCAGGGAAAGTTTGGGCTTGATTTGCTCTCTCAAGTTGCATCTACACTAAGAAAATGGTCCATTTTGGCCTGGCTTTGGCTGCCATGGCTCAGTGTTATGGGATTCTGGGATTTGTAAGGGGGGGGGTTAATTGCTATCAGCCAACCCAGTTTTCCATGTTACTTGAACTTTAGAAAAAGAAGCAACATGTGTGTTTACTACTGGGTGAGCTACTGTTGGAAACAAAAACACAAGAGGAAAGGGGGAAAGGGTCCAAAACTGCACAATCTAGTTTGAGATTGCTTTAACTGCCCTGGCTCAGAGCTAGGGGATACTGGAAATTGTAGTTTGTGACAACAGAGCTCTCTGACAAAGAAGGCTAAATGTTTCACAAAACTACAGTTCCCAGAATTTCCAAGCCAGGGTAGTTAAAGAGATCTCAAACTGGATTATTTCGGCAGTGTGTTTTGGACCAAGGAAAATGTTTTAAGAGAAGATATATTCAGACATCTGAGAAAATGAAGATTTATATTTAGAAATCTAAAACCAAATCATCTAACTGAATCTGATGCTCAAAGGTCCCATAAAGCTTGTCTCAGCATCAAGATCTACTAACACTTTGACTGAGAGCTAGTGGTTTGAGAGCTGGACTAGGTCACTGGGAGACCACAATTTGAATCCCCACTTGGTTGTGGAAACCCACTGGATGGCCCTGGGCAAATCACACTCTCTCAGATTTAGAGGCAGACAAGGAAAACCCTCTCTCAACAAATTCTGCCAAGAAAATGCCATGATATGTTTACCTTAGGATCACCATAAATCAGAAATGAAAGTACACAGCAAGAACAACACTTTGATACACAGATAAACCCACTCCTTGCTTGAGAATATGGCTCACATTCAGGACTAGTTCAGTCTGACTATCCCATGCATCTCCAGTCACCTGATATAGTTTATTGTAGCCACATGGCTGGCATTGGAGAGCACTGCTGCTTCCCACACATAGAACCCTGTGGCCCAAGAAGAACAGGAACATTCCCAGGCTGGACAGTTTCAGGATTACACACCTGGCAGGAACATAAGAGAAAACACATTCATGGCCTGGGCTCTACAACATTGCCTACACACTCCTACTATAGATACCATTGCCCTAAGATCTCCACCTGACCAAAAGTAGATCCAAGTGAAGGCTCATTATGCAATTCCACATTTGTATCTAATATGGAATAATTTTCTTCTCATCACTTGATAAAATAATACAGACAAGCAGCATGGTGAGTAGCTATATGCAAACCATTGTAAACTGTCACTTGATTTACAGGGGTTTGTGTTCACCTAAGGTCTAGCAGGGCATACAAATTACCTGTGGTCTAGCAGGGCATACAAATCACACAAATCATTTGTGGATGTTCTTCAATGTGCATTGACTATGTGCAGTGGTTAGGATTAGTTTGCAAAAGTTAGGTAGTGGGACCAGTGGACCTAGTCTCACTCTGTCCTCCATCTACAGATAATATACATGGATATATTGTCTGTCCATTACTATTGTTTGGTTCTGACATACAAGCAATTGAGAACTTGTATCTTTTTAAATATTCTACAATATATTTTTAAATCTGTTGATGCACTCTGCATCTTAATTTGTATATATCTGATGGTTGTTTCATTCATCATCCATATGCTGGGTTATATCACCACCAACAGTATTGCTTAATAAGGGCAGAGGGATGGGGAATTGTGGTGGGAAAGAGATGGCTATATTGAAAGGAAAGTGCATTATTCATGTGTGCAAAAATAAAAATAGTGTGGCAGCACTTCTCCTGAAAACCTAATGATCTTGCATGTTAAAAGTATGGGTTTTCCAGTAATAAGAGCTTCCTGAGAGAGCTGGATGATTCATTCTATGCTCAAAGTGTTCCAGAATGCTTGCCTGAAGCTTTGTGTGATTGCAAAAGTACCAACTCATTCTTAATCACACTTGGCTATCATGGTGTCAAAAAAGGGTACTGAGGCTGATGATCAACTGGGGCAGCTATTGGTTCCCTATGGACAGAGACGGAATCATGGATCTAAAACAGCTACTCAGAGTAAAATCTATTGTGCCGACTTCATTTTGCCTCCCCCACAATATCCATCATCAATATGGAAGCACCTACCTCACTAGGGTGAGGTTGACTTCAGTGTTGGGCGAATAGTTTTCCAACTGGACCAGAATATGAAAAAGGAAGGGCAGGAAGATGTTTGCTATGGAAATGGTCACAGGTGGCAAGTACTGACTCAGTACACCAAGCTTGGCAGCATCATTCTGCAAATACAAAGATAGATTTGGTGTGGAGAGACTCATTTGTGAACACAGAATATATCTGTCACAGTCAAACTTCCCAAACCTCAGGTACATCTCCAGTGAGAATCCTATTCCAGAGCCAACATAGAGATACTTTGCGGTGATTGGTCTTTTGTGCAGTAGTAACTTCATCAATGAAAATTAATCCTTCAGCATTTATATCCAGCTTGGGGCTCAAGGTAACTAAATGTAAGGTTTAAGAGAAGTAGCAGTCTTCTCTGCTTTTCCATTAAAATAAAAAAATCTTGCCATGCTTTTAAGAGTAACGGATGTATTACAGTGTGGCATTTAACATACAATCCACTTTCTCGGAAATGTGGTGTATCTGGACTGTAATCTCTGCATCTCAGCAAGTGGATCATAATCTGCATAATCCTATCATGCTGTAATAAAAGTGTTCATCTTAAAGATGTCACACACTCCTTTGTTGTTTTTATATAAAGTGATGTGTATTAGAACAAGTTATAACTATAATCACCAGCTTTCATCAGTATATATGTAGAACAGGGGTGTATATGTGGCTCCCTGAGGCTATTTCTGTGGACTTTGGCACCACCACATTCCCTGGAACATACTTTTTCTGGGAAACCCAGAAGTGGAAATTCACTTTTTAAAAGAGGTTACTAATTGAGTGTGCATGCAGCAGTCAGAAATCTTGATTAAGGAGCAAAAGATCCCCATCCTTCTGTGCCACAGTTGAATGATTTGTGCATTCAGTTTTGTAATCAACAATGTTGAGATCAGCAGCAGCTGCTACCTTTATCATGGATTTTCCATTATAAGATACAATGCAGTCTTCTCCCTTACAATTCTCTTCACATTCCTTCCATGTTAGGGCATTAATGGATATTAGATTAGACCCCAAATCTGGTATGCTAAGAGTAATTTGTTTTGTGCTGCCCAATGGGGTTTTGCAAAACAGACTAACAATTACAAGATTCCACTCATACTATTTAACATCAAATATCTACTTTCTAAACCAGAGGTGGACTTCAGGCCATTTCTGGGAATCTGGGGGGCCCTTTTCCAGTTCAAGAGGGAATGTAAAGTGCAACATTAGCTTTTGCAATAGCATGGGCACTATGTATGAAGTGTCTGGATTGTCCTATACCTAGTAAAAATACTGGGAGCCTGGTTTTCTTCCTTATTGCCACTTCAGGACAGTACCTTTTGCTGTATGTCAGTGTCCAGTTGTCATTTCAGATCTTAAGATCTCTGGCCAAGGTTCAAGTAGCTGTTATCAGGCACACTGAGCATGAACTTGAGTCTTGGATTTGGGAACAATCACCTACAGTCCCAGCCTGGTCCTCAACTGGCCTACCTGACTGTATTTCTGTGAAATCTCTGTGGCCAAGTGGATGAAGTAGAAAGCTGCAGCCATCAACAGCAAGATCACACAATTTATCACCAGGCGCAGCAAATAGAGCTGAGCTAGATCCTTCCTTGTCCGTTGCTGGTTTTGCAAATGTCGCATCTCCTCTGCTAGGTCTATCTGCCAGGAAAAACAAGAGTCAATCACTAGCTGTGCACCTGAGTATACAGAACTGTTTGCTTTCAAAGTTAAAGCATGCAAAAGGGAAAAGGACATCTGGCCGAATCAAGTAGGCTAATGCACACTGCCCAACAAATCCATAAACACTTTATGGTTAGCATTCCCAGATCTCAGAGCCCAGAACTTCTTTCCCAGTTTTCAGGGTGAGGAGGAGGAAGCTCAGAATGATAGCACTTGAAAAGTGTGTTTGTGTGTTTTCCTAATATGTTTGACACTGTGTTATTTGTTGAGGTGTCCTACTCTGTGCAAATGTGGTTGATGCTTAATATATCATGCTTAGTGACATTACTAGGAATTACCCCTTATAACATCACCAGGGCCCACATCCTTTGATGTCAGGTTTTGGCACTGATTTCTCAAAGCCTGGGATAGTCCTGAACTAGCATTCTTATTGAGAACACATTAAGCTGAGGATGGAAAGAATGAGTGGAAGAATAACCACCAGTCCCTTGTAGCTTAGGAAAATGTCCCTCAAGGTAAGAACTGGAGTTTAAAGGTTTGGATCTGACTATTGTCCTTGTAGGCCACTATGAAGCGCCTTTAGACTTCCAGATATTTTGCACTTCAACTCCCAGAACCTCTAGCCAATACAGCCAAGGATGAGAGTGTGTGGAGGCTGCAGTGTAATGCCCCTTGTTGGAGTGCAAAGATTCGCCAACCCTGCTACAGACTCATTCATTTCCTTTTCTTTCATCAATGCCAGCTCAATGACTACGCTGCCTGGGGGATTTCTGGACTTGGAGTCTTAAAAAAAGGAACTTTTACCAGTTCTGTTCTTTTTTTAATATGTTAACATGGTGTTAATTCCTGCTGGGCAGTGTTTGCTACCCAACTGGAGAGCAACTAAAAAGAAGGTGGATAAAAAAGGGCATCTGACAGAAAAGAGCCTTATAGTTTCTGAACAAAGAAGACTGTGTGCATCCTCCCCTCAACCTTTACTGTCATTCTACCCACAGGTTTAGGCAGTGGCTTCTTATAAATCTGTTATAAATATATGTGGATGAATAGTTAAGAGGAGGACATGGATAAAGAAGTGGGGCCTTGGCCTAGATTACATAGTTCATCCCAACAAGAGGAAACCAATTTCATCAATGGAACTTGGCTCAATAAATTCCCATTGGTTCAGTGAATCTACTCTAGTTGGGACTAACATTGGCTGTGGGAGTGGGACCAAATCATCATTATATTCCAAAGATTAATTTCATGAACCTTAAGGCCATTGTAAATAGTCTTCTGCTTAAGTGTGGCTGCTTCTGGGCTTTGGATGCAGAAATCCCATTCACTGAAGATTCTGGCACTGACACATGGCTTGAATTCCCGCCGCAATATCTGCCAGTGCATAAAGTTGGCCACGATCCTAAATGTTGGGGCAGTAATAGAGAGTGTCATAGGCAAACAAGAACTTTCACAGGCCAAAATAATTCATTTTCCCACAAGAATTATAGAAATCAGTATTTAAGATAAGAATGTGTCACAGTATGGAGTTCAGTTCAAAGGATGTGACTCAACATGGGTAACAAGTATCTTCAAGATTAAAGAAATTTGATGCATCCATAGTTTTTTGTGGGTTTTTCGGGCTATGTGGCCATGTTCCAGAAAAGTTTCTTCCTGACGTTTCGCCAGCATCTGTGGCTGGCATCTTCAGAAAGATGCCAGCCACAGATGCTGGTGAAACGTCAGGAAGAAACTTTTCTGGAACCACATAGACCGAAAAACCCACAAAAAACTATAACACCTACCTTCCGCCTAGAGAAAGAAGGACCATGAGACAAGATACTTAAAAGACAGGGAAATAAATGTTTCCAAGCAAATAGTTTGATCCCTCCTGTGAGTACTGAGAGAGCTCAGTGGAAAGAAAGTGAGATACTGAGCACAGAGGAGGATAAGCACATGGATGCGAGTACATTGCAATAACCTTATTATAGAAAAGATAGGGATTAAGACAAGTTCTGCTTACATATTTTGTTTCCATGAGTGTATAATACCATAAGTGGAGTATTATTGAGCTGTGCAGTCTATCCCAACATAAAAGTTTTATTTCTTTTCCTGGGAATGTTAGTTGACTGGGGTGAGTTAACAATATGTAATCAGGACTGCATGTGGGGTGTATGAATAGATGACTTTCTGAGACACTACCAGGAAGAAGTCGCATTTGAACCAGACCAATAAGAGATTACTTATGTTGATCCTCTCTTTCTCCTGAACCAATTTGTGGTGAAGCTTGGCTGTCGGTTTCTTGATCCTTTCGCAAATCATACCTTCATGCCTACTAAAAGCCCATCTCCCTACCAAAGATTTACTTCTGGAAGATCCAATGAAACAGGCAAAGAGGTATCCCAGGATGCTAAGCAGTAGGCTAAGTGCACATTTGTAGTGGTTGTTTTTTCTATCCGTTTCACATTAGACAACCAAGAAAGGTAGAGATGTCTCCAGAGGGCCCAAAAAAAGAGAAGCATAAGGTGAAGCAAGCCACCAGGCTGCATAAATAAGGACAAACTTTATATTAAGCAGCATCCTGCACCTGCACCTTAAGTTCCCTCTACCTGGCTCCAAAATACATTCCCCTCGCTCAGTCCACATTATTATACTTCCAAAGCACTCCCTTTCTCCACCCCTAATGTCTATTTACATAATCAGTCAGCATTTTGTCCACCCATCCTCCACACAGTACTACATCCCAGGTCATTTTTCATGTAGACCACTTCCCCAGTGAAGAGTTCCTGGAAGTGTTGCCAGACAATGATGACCGATGCCACTACTGTAGTTCATGCAGCTCGATGCTAGGAGAAAGCACAGAGTACGTAGCTTTACATGGTTAGATCTTCCAGTACTCTGATGTCAGAGTGCAGGATTTAATCCATCTGGGATGGGGAACAAACTAATGCAGGCTTGCCCAGCCAAATTTCCCCTCTCGCCACATACTTGACTGCACCTCCCATCTTACCTGACCACCATTATGCTAGCTGAAAGTTTAGGGCAGCAGTTAGGGAAAGCCTTCTGATGCCTAGACCCTTTGAAGGTATAAGCACAGACTTACCTGCATCTGACTGTGAGGAAAGGGAGTCACACCCAAGAAAGGTAATAGGCAACATATGAAACCTGCAGCCCGTAAGCACAGCCAGGAAGTTGACAAGAAGCAGGAACTTCAAGAAGGTGAAATAGTACGGGATTCCCAGGGCCAAAGTTTCACTGTATGTAATGGTGGAGACAAAAGCGAGTAATTCAGGCAGATAAGCACAGGGGAACGAGCGCGCAGAAGGGACAGGGAAGATGAAGGTGACACACAAAATAATACTAGTTCCACAATCTACAGCTGCTCTTCCTTCACCTATGAGGTTGTCACACGGGTTTTAATGTGGGCGCTGGGATTGTCCCTGCTTAACCATTTTTTAGTTCAGCTTCAGTTCTAGTCAAGTTCAATTCCAGTTTCCAGAAGAGGCTGTTTGTGTATTTAAAATATTTAACAATACCTAGTTTCTGGGCAGGGAGTGAAGGACTAATTTCTCCTCACACACCACTTGCCTTCTTTCCCTTATATATAACAAATGCACAACCCTTTGTCATCATATGCAAATGAGATGCAGGGTCATACAAAATAGGATCCAACTAATTTGAAGTAGGGACCCTACAATTACACCAACAGTAGGGCCCATTTTCCCTTTCAATAATCTTTGAAACAACCAGCCTCTAGAGGTCACTCTTGCCACACCAGCCTGGCTAGTGGTTAGATAGGGCAGCTATTGTTTGGTCTGAATGTGCTGTAAATATATAATCACACAACCAGCCTTTATAAACCAGCTCCTTCTTCTAAACAGAGTCTTTTCTTTTCCTGAGAGTAGAGCACTCAGACTGATGTCTTGATTACACCCATTTAGTCTATAACCTTAACTGTTGACTTAGTCTCGGACCACAGCTATATTTATCTTCCAACATTTCCATAAATGAAAATTGGAAACACAGTGTTAAAGTGTAGTAAGAATCAAAAAGTGTTAAAGAGGAAGAACAGATGAGCTGGAGAGGTTGCTCTGCAGTTTATTTGCTGACCTCTTGGGAAGGGCAAGATTTCGCCTCCCCTTTCGTTTCCCTCTCGCTGAATTAATTGAATACAACTACTTTTGCACTTTGAACTCAGTTTGCACCATCCAAAGTGAGCCAAGGAGAAAGGGAAAGTAGGAAGAGATTTGAAATGGGACATTTCAAAAGCATTGAAAAAGTGGAATTCCAGGGGATTAATGGTATAGCCCCTGCTAAATCAGGGAGTTGGGAGGGTACTGGTGGGTACCAATGACAAGTGGATTAAGTGGTTTGATTATAAAGCTGATAATACCAGTTCCTCCTTACCTCCAATCCAGCAGAGAACCTTCCGAGCTGGAAGATCCTGGCAAAATTAGAGATGCTCTCTTGAGCTGCCTTGACCCTGCATTGCCTTTGTCTCAAGGTCCCACCACAGCTGGACACATTTCTCCCTGTGAATGCTCTCAGTTGCTTTCTGCAAGGAGAGATGGCAGAGTTTTCAAAACTATAAGGTTAGGAGAAGACCACATTTCAGCCCTGTGGAGACTCCACACATATAATCCAAACACAAACCAGTATTATTTCGAATATCAACAATAATTCAGATGTAATCGTCATCTTAATTCATTTAATCTGAAACATTTCAAAAGTTTTCGCCCTTCTGACAAGACCTTATAATGTGTATATTTTTTTTCATATTTCAAAACTCCCCCCCGCCCCCCCACACCTTGCATGAAGCATTTTTAAAAAACACGCTGAAAATGTTTTGCTGGACTTTGTTTTAAAAGATAGAGCACCAGAGGGGTTATTTGCTTTTTTCATCAATAGATAATCTTTCTACTGAACATATTGTTGTAAGGGAAAATATGAGCAAGGATTTTCCCTTCTGGGAAGGTTCTTGGAGTGACCAACCCAAATAGGAAAGTGGAGGCCTCGATGTGGTGTCCAGAGTAAAAAAAAACCAAGTTTATTGACCGATCGGGCTGACAGCTCCACCCAAACAGTGTTTTCCAAGGCTTGCAGCACCTTTCTTGTTTGTGTTACAATTTTTATACATTCTTTAAGCAGAAACCCAGCAAGAACAGCCCACTGCCTAATATGGTTTATGCTTTTTCACTTTCTACTAGCCATGAGTAATCAGGCACTAAGTTGTAAGGCAGGTTTAAAAGTTCAGAGCTGAGCCCTTTGAAGTTACTAACAAGCAGTTTTCTTCAACAATTGCCTTGCAAGCGGATGCTAATTAACAAATAGTTTTTGCAGTTAGACAAACTACTGATAACGCAGGGAGGCAGAGAGGTGTGTGTATGTATGTGTGTTCGCCTATAGTCACACACAGGAAAAAAGAGTGGGGGCCAGGTACCGCCATTGCAACTTTATGCTGTAGACCATTGCCATGAGTTAATGTTCTGTTCTCTTGAAGCAAGCAGGTTACGAAGCAAAAAGAAAGGAAGTATTAGCATAGCTTTTTCATATTTAAATTTTCAAACCTCTCAATTGTATGTGTGTATTTGTTTAGCAAAAGGAACAAAGGAGTAATTCAGACAGCGGCTCCTTACCCAAATTATGCAATTTGGAACAAAAAAAAAAAAAATGCTGGCTTTTTTGCCTCTTACAGTGGAGAAATATATTGTGGTTGTTAATGGTTTTTCTAACTGGCTGTGTTGACATGTTAAGACATGTGAACTCTCAAGACATTTTTTTCTCACCAAGAACAAGAAAATTTGCAAATATTATACCCCCAGCACATATAGATAATAAGTGTGGAATAGTTGAACTGTGGCTCTGGAATTGTTGCTGTGTGCCTTCAAGTTGTTTCTGATTTATGGCAGTCCTAAGGCGAACCTATCACAGGATTTTCTTGGCAAGATTTGTTCAGAGGAGAGTTGCCATTAATTTACTCTGAGGCCTGGAGAGTGTGACTTGTCCAAGGTCACCCAGTGGGTTTCCATGGCTGAGCAGAGATTCAAACCCTGGTCTCAAGAGTCAAACCTTCAGCCCGTTATAAATATACTTTAATAATAATAGTCTACTGCTTAAACCACTACTCCATGCTGGCTCCCTTACGACTCTGAAGTCCAGGGTTCAAATCTCTGTTCAGCCATGGAAGCCAGTTGGATGACCTTGGACAAGTCACATTCTCTCAGCCTCAGAGACAACCTCCCCTCTGAACAAACCTTAGACCCATTATAGGATCTAAGTCAGAAACATCCTCAAGGCACACAACAACAACAACAACAACAATCATATATAGCTCCCTCCATTCTTTGTCTTATTTGTCTGCATACAGTATTTCAGCTTTACAGGAACTTGCAATAGCAGGCATGGGGAACCTTTGGGCCTTCAGAAGTTTTGAACTCCCACAGTCTTTCACCATTGGCAATTGGGACTTAGCTGTGTGCCTCAAGGTTTGCTATTGCTGTGCCACAAGATGAATGGCAGACCTAAACCAAAACAGCTCAAGATGATAAAATATGGACATTGCCCCTTACTAAATAGGCTACAACTTCCAGTCTACAGCAGTGAGAGAAAAAGATCAATCATGCTAGAAAAACTGAGGCACTTTTCCTGCCAAATTCTATGGGAGTGCTTTCCAGACAGAAGGTTTTAGGCATCATCAATCAAAAGATATTATGGCATTATTCCATTTATTCTTCCTTTAATGGATTTTCTGTGGTAAGAAAGAAAGATGTCAGCATCAGTAGCAGTAGTGGAATGAGGCATAATCTAGATAACTTGGAAAATATGTGAGTGTGCTAAAGCAACTGCATGATTAAAAGCTTTACCTGAAAGTTCCCTATGCAACTCTGCTCTTGTTTTGTTTTTTAAACAAATGTGGGCTTAAGTGCCTCACTCCATTACATCAGTAGAATTCAAAGACATAGCCATGTTAGTCTGAAAATCAGTATGCAAAGAGATCTTGTAGCACCTTTGAAACTAACTGCTCAAAGGTGCTACAAGATCCCTTTGCATCTATTATAGTGAGACTGTGCAACACTAATTATGTACTCCAACATGATCTCACTTCTGACCTGAGGGATTGTTTCTCCTTCATGGAGCAGGGCAGGGCTCTGAGCTGTGACTCTTGGATATCCAGCTCCACCAGGGAGTATTCCAGGCTGTGGAAAGATAGATCATCATGCTGGACAAATCTGTACCGTAGATCCTGTGTGTCATCCATCACATCAGGTCCTGAAACAACAAGAAGGAACAGACTAGGGTGGCCTGGTGATAGAAATGAGTAGTGCAGCTGGTGGTCTTCAGATGCTTTGAATTATAACTCCCAAGATCCACAAAGAGTAATGCCAATGGTCAGGAGTTAACATCCAAGCACTATGTTGCCTATCCACCCTGGATCCAAGATGCCTCCTTCATCTTTTGAGTTGATGCATTGTCTAATGGCTCACAACATCCTTTGAGACTCCACCACTGCATCCCCGTATCTCATTTATCTTCCATTGTGTTTGGCTGGAGTGTGTAGTGGTTTGAATGATGGATGATGACTCTGGAGAGCAGGATTCAAATTCCCACTTAGCCATGATAACCTGCTGGGTGACCTTGGGCAAGTCATACTCTCTCAGCCTCAGAGAATGGCAATGGCAAACCCACTATGAAGAAACTTTTCAAGAAAACCCTGTGACAGGTTCACCTTAGGGTCACCATATGTCGCAAACAACACACAGAGTACAATATGTCTATGCCTCCCAGTGATTATTTGCTATTTAACCCTGCATTTTGAGAGTGAAACCTTAACAAATAAAAATTGAGTATGACTGGACTCATTTTAAAAAGCAATTTGGAGCAAACCTTAGCATTAGGGGGTAGAGCAGTTACAACAACATTATATTTATGATCTCTTAACATCTCTTTCCTAAATTAGCTAACAAATTAATCTTTTACATACCACCTGAATCCAAGTAGCATTCTATGGAAGTAATTCTGTCCTCGTTCTTGTTTTTTGCAGAGAGCCTCAGTCCCCAGAGTGCTTCAGGTCAGCCCTCCATACCCACAGTTCTGAAGAAATAAAAATAGTGTTATTGCAACTTGTTGCTTCACTTTCCCCCACCCTCCAGCTGGCTGTTCCCTGTCTGATCATTTTCACACATGCATGTGAGCCATACAGTTTTGTCATACAGAGCGGGGAAAACAATTCATCCCAATTTGTCTTCTGGAATAGGGATTGCTTTCAACTTGTACTCTGAAAGAAAAACAACAACAACTCACCCCTTGCAATTTTAGTTCCAGTGTCAGGTAATCCTGCAGCACTACATAGTGAGGGTGAAGAACTCTACTTTCTCTCAGGGGGAAGAAGAGGAAAAAAACTGAAATGTAAGTTATTCATCTCAAGTGTGGGTGTTCATTGCTTGTATGAAGAGATAAAGACAAACCAATGTGACAGGAAGAGGCAATTTCCTGAACTGCAGTTAGTCAGGGTATGTGGGAGGTATGTTGCAATTATCTTTACATTTATTTGTTGCTGTCGTTGTGTACCACTGCCTCCAGATCATTTCTGACTTAGGGCAACTCTAAAGCAAACCTCTCCTGGGTCTTCTTGGCAAGCTTCTTCAGAAGGGGTTGGGCATTGCCATCCTATGAGGCTGAGAGTGTGTGACTTGTAGCACTAACTGGGGGGGGGGGGGGAGAATTTGGTACCAAAAGAATTTTGGAGACTTCAGTCTATGTCCCCAGTCTACTTCTACTCAGGTGTCCCATCTATGACAACATTTCTCTACATCTCTTACAGTCTCCACACTGCCAAAATATAGCAGTGTGGCACCATTGTCACGGCTCCATCCTATGGAATCCTAGGATTAGTAGTCATGTGAAGCATTCAACCTGTTCTGTCAGAGAGCTCTGGTATCTCACTAAACTACAAATCCCAGGGTTCTATAGGATAGAGACATGCCAGTTAAAGTGGTGTCAAACTGCTTTATTTCTGCAGTGTGGATACACCCTTAGTTGTACTTGTGCATGGAAAAAAGCCAGAACTTGGAAATTACATGTCCCAGAATCCCTCAGACAGTGGCCATACTATTAGAGGTTCCTGACACTTGTAGTCCAAAAACATAACATATCCAAGTTCTGGAAGAACCCTATTGCCATGTTCTTTATTCCATGTGAAATGCCAGCATACCTGCAGATGAAAGATATATATGCATTCACATCCACACTTTACTCAGCTTTGGTTGTTGTTTCAAAATTGCACGATCCTGCTATATATTTTGCATCCTCAAATGGTAGAGCTACTCAAAAAATCCTAAGAGTTTGCTTTTTAGCAGCTGTTGTTAAGTACCTGGCCAACAGTATGTTGGAATTTCCCCTCTTAAAAAGATGAAATATGTACAATCCCCTTCTTACTTTTCCTAAGTGTTCCTGGGAGTCTAAATTTTATTTACACAAGGTATGAAAGTGGGAGCTCAACCCAGCATGCAACTTGAGAAGGAATTCTTAATGTTGTCTTTTTCATATACTGCATAATTACACTAGAAATGTGGAGTGCACTGCTAAAGATGTTTACTTCTGATTAAATCCCACTGAGTTCAGCTCGGCTTACTCCCAAGTTAACATACATAAGGTTGCAGATTTAAATTGGTTTAATACGCATTTCTTCCCAAGGACCCTTGTGAATGGTCATCTTGTGTGAGCACTCTTTTCATACCAAATCAGACTGTGTTCAAGATGGCAGAAGTTATGAATGAGGAAGGACACAAGTAGTAGGCAAGGCTGCAACAGCTTGCTTTTGCTTGAACTGACTGGGGAGGGCAAAATTCTGCCCCCTCCTCTCCTGTCCCCTCTACTATATATAAACTACTTTTGCATTTTGAAGTTTGCAGCAATTTGTTAAGAAGATAAAGGGGAAGGATGGTAGTGGTGGAGGAAGTAAAAACTGGTCCATTCACACTACGAAAATAATCCAAGATGAATCCGCGTTGAATCCTTGCTTGTGCATACATGTCTTGAATGCACTTGATACGCTATTGGGTGGGAGGGGTTGGCAACCCCCCCACTTAACCCAGGATATTTGATACCTCCCCCCCAATTTTTCCTGAAAGATCTGGATCATTGGGAGTGTGAATAAGCTTCTTAGTCAGTTAGGATCACTCTGTATTGTTCCTTCAAGGGAGGCGGCTCCATTTTAACCCAAAACAATGGCATGTAAGAATAACAGCCTTGAGTCCCTATTTTGGGAGAAAGGCAGGATATAAGAAAATAAAGTAATAATAATAATAATAATAATAATAATAATAATAATAATAATAGGGTTAAAATGACTCGAAGAGATTTGACCCGCATCTCCTCGGGACAAAAAAAATGAGTGGAAATGGGACATTTTAAAAGAAGCTGAAACAGTGAGATAACAAAGGATGAATCAGGACTGTCCTTGCCAAATTGGGAGAGATGGAGTGTATGGTTTCCAGGATCCCATGGTGGTTAATGCAATCTAAAAATTAGGTAAACCAAAGTGTGCGCACGCCCTGTTAAGAATGGAATAATATCCCATAAAGATAATGGTGCAAGAGGCAGCTTAGCAATGGAGGGGGAAAGAAGAATGATCTGCAAATCACTTCTCCCAGTTCAAGTTCTTCTTCTTGGGAGTTGTGTTCACTCAGATTGGTCTGACTCTAGCCTTTCACTTGAAAAAAACCAGGGGGTAGGATGGGGATAGATCAGTCCATTTGAACATAGTTCTAAAAGCTGGTGGGGGGCATTATGACTGAAAGATTCCCATAGCCACTATGGCAATGTTGATTAAGAGATTGTTAGGCGTTGTAGTCCCCCACCACTACCCCCACCACTTTCCCAAGCTCTGATGCTGGTATCAGTCTCCCATCCTGCAAAGTGAGAAATCCTATTTTTAATGTGAAGTCGAAAGCTTTCATGGCCGGCATTCATAGTTTTTTGTGGGTTTTTCAGGCAATGTGGCCATGTTCTAGAAGAGTTTATTTGTGATGTTTCACAGCAGAAGCGGATGGCATCTTCAGAGAAATCTCTCATTTTTCTTGAATGTCTTCCATTTTGTGATGCCTTGTCCTTGGCGATGAGCACTGGTCACCCTGAGCTCACTCCCTGGGTAAGCTTTAGGATTTTCAAAATGTTTGCCCCATTGCTCCAACCAGCCCTGCTCACTGACCATGCAGTGTAAAAAATATGGAAAGCAAAGTGTGCACACACCTAGTCAAGAATGGAATAATGTTGTCCCATCGGTGGTGCAAGTGATTGATTTGTAGGCACCTTAGCAAAGGAGGGGGAGTCCCTATATTGGGAGAAAGGCAGGATATAAGAAAATCATCATCATCATCATCATCATCATCATCATCATCATCATCCCATAAGAGTTTATCCCATGAAGGAGATCAGGAGTTTATCCTGAGAATATCCTGGAAAAATCACGTAACTACGTGAAACAATTTCACACAACATTGCACAAAACCCACCATTAAAGTGGTCACAAAGAAACATTAATGCACATCTTTTTACTTGCGGGGTTTCAGCGACAATGCATTTCGAATATCACTTTATTTGCTCCATTGCAGGTGACAATCATTTGTGCAATTACTCGCCATTTTCACTTTATTTGTGGGGTGCTTTAAATGCGCTTTAATCTCTCTTTAATGCCAAAAGCAGACCCAGTATGATAAACCTTCTTGTCACTTCTCCCAGTTCCAGCTCTGCTTCCTGAGAGTTGTGTTCACCCAGCTTGGTCTGCAGTGATGCCCAAACTTTGCTTCTCCAGTTGTTTTGAACTTTAGCTCCCAGAATTCCTATTGGCCAAGCTGGCTGGGGCTTCTGGGAACTGAAGTCCAAAGCACCTGGAGAGGAGCAAAATTTGGGAACCACTGGACTTGGCAAGAACCAGAGAGCAGGAGGGGAGCAGCTCAGTCCGTCTGAACACGGCGTCGAAGAGCCACCTGGAGTGTAGGAACCACCTTGCAAGCCAATCCGAAGGACCTTGCTCCAGGTAGCTGCTCCAGAGAGCAGAGGACTACAGCTCCCAGAGTCCTTTAGTAGTACAGGTGAGGCCCAGGGTGGGGTCTGGCTGCTGGGGCGGACTCTGGGAGGCCAAGTTTTCTGGCTCTTCGGTGGAAACGGCTCCGGATCCAGCCAGTCCTCGCTTGGGAAACCAGCTCCGTTTCTTTCCTCCATCTGGTGAGCCTCCACGAGGGTTTCCCGTCCTCCTCAGCCTCTGGGAGGATGCTCTGCGCGGGGTCCCGAAGGCAAAAGTTTGGAGGGAGTGGGCAAAAGGATGAGAGATGAGTCGGTCTGCTTCCTGGCAGTTAGTGCCAAGACCCTGCCCTCACGCCCAGGCTGCAGACATACAACCCCCACCACATAGGGCAGTGATGGTGAACCTTTTACAGACCCAGTGCCCAAACTGCAACCCAGACCCCACTTATTTATTGCAAAGTGCCACGTCCCTCTGGCTTTCTAGTAAAAGAGGGCCCTGAGTGCCACCTCTGGCATGCATGCCATAGGTTCTCCACCACTGACATAGGGAATTTCAACAGGGAGCAAGGGAAGGTACTGCAGTTAGGCATCAAAAATGAAATGCACAGATATAGGATGAGGACACTTGGCTGAACGAGACTATGTGTGAAAGGGATCTAGGAGTCCTAGTAGGTCACAAGTTGAACATGAGTCAACAGTGTGATGCGGCAGCTAAAAAGGCCAATGTGATTCTAGATGGCATCAATAGAAGTATAGTATCTAGATCAAGAGAAGTAATAGTGCCACTGTATTCTGCTTTGGTCAGGCCCCGCCTGTAATATTGTGTCCAGTTCTGGGCACCAGAATTCAAAAAGGACATTGAGAAACTGGAGCGTGTCCAAAGGAGGGCGACTAAAATGGTGAAAGGTCTGGAAACCTTGTCCTATGAGGAACGACTCAGGGAGCTGGGGATGTTTAGCCTGGAGAAGAGAAGGTTAAGAGGTGATATGATAGCCCTGTTTAAATATTTGAAAGGATGTCATATTGAGGAGGGAGCAAGCTTGTTTTCTGCTGCAGAGAACACAGAACAATGGATTCAAACTACAGGAAAAGAGATTCCAGCTCAATATTAGAAGGAACTTCCTGACAGTAAGAGTTGTTCGACAGTGAAACACACTCCTTTGGAGAGAGTCTCCTTTTTTGAGGTATTTAAACAAAGGCTGGATCTGTCAGGGATGCTTTGATTTAGGTTTCCTGCATGGCAGGGGGTTGGACTGGATGGCCCTTGGGGTCTCTTCCAGTATGACTCTATAATCTGACCAGGATGGCTGACTCCCAGACAGTGTCCTTGGTAGTCTCACGAAAGTAAGTCAAAAGTAACCAAAGGATGCCTCTGGTGATGTGCTTAAGGATGCCTTTGCAGCAGGGCCAGGAGTTTAGCTTGCCCAGGGAGATAAAACCACCACTTCCCAAGGGAATTGCTACTTGGATTCAGCTAGGAGTGTATTTTTAAAAAGAAAAAAAAAGATGTTTCTCACATCTTCCTGTGAGATAGAACATCTTTCTGGAAGAACCAAAGCAATGTTTTTGTTGTTGTTGTCTGCCTTTAATTTAATTCTGACTTATGGCGACCATAAGGCAACCCTATCCTGAGGTTTTCTTGGCAAGTTTCTTCAGAGGATGTTTGCCCTTGCCCTCCTCTAAGGCTGAGAGAGTGTGACTCACCCAAGGTCACCCAGTGGGTTTCCATGACCAAGCCAGGATCCAAACCTGGTCTCCAGAGTCACAGTCCAGTGCTCAAACCACTATGCCACGCTGGCTCTCAGAAGCAGTGTATGGTAGGGAAAAGAATTCAAAGATACAGCCATGTTAGTCTGTAAAGTCAGTAAGTAGAGAGATCTTATAGCACCTTTGAGACTAAATTGAGAAAAGGAAGTTGGCAGCATGACAGGGACGTAGCTAGGATTTTAGGAAGGGGGGGTCCAGACTAAGTGCCACCATTATAATGGGGCTTGGGTGCGGTGGCGCAGCAGCATGCACCATTTTTTTTTCTAATGGAGGGGGGGGTCCGGCCCCAAAACCCCCCCCCCCCCTTGGCTACGTCCCTGAGCATGAGCTTTTGTAGATTTAGGTCAACTTCCTTAGGTGCATCTCAGGAAGTAGACTTAAGTTTTCAAAAGTTCATGCTGCCAACTTCTTTCAGTCAGTTTCAAACATGCTACAAGATCTCTTTGCATACTGTTAGGCAAAAGAGTGGCTTTTGCAAAAGAGTCATTGCAAATGTGAAACTTTAAGTTTTTTTTAATCTGACACTGCAGTTTAGTGAAGCTTCACTTATTTCAGCCCAATTTTTGCATTATTTGTTGTTCTTGTTGTGTGGCTTCAAGTCATTTCTTACTTATGCCAACCTATATGTATCACTGGGTTTCTTGGGGCTGAGAATATGTGACTCATCCAAGGTCATCCAGTGGATTTCCATGGCTGAGCGGGGAATCGAAATCTGGTCTCTGGAGTCCTAGTAGTTCAACACTTGAACCACTACACTATGCTGGTCCATTTCATTTTTTTACTTGGAGTAAGAAATCCCAAGGAAGGGGTGATGTTTTTGGTATTTTAAATACAGTATATCTCATGGGTGCATTATGATGAAAAATATAGCTTTACTGATTATACAGAAGACTCATACAAAAAAAAGCTTGGGAAACCTTTTATTTTAATTATGATTTTTGAAGTGACTCACATGTTTTCTCTTGCATGGAATGTTTCTGATTAGTAGAGGTATCTGTGCTTGAAATTTAACCCACTCTGGATCCCTTTTTGAACAATTTAAAATAATGCCCATGTCCAAAGCCAATGTACTTTAAAGTAAAAGTAATAAATATGCTGTCAACAAATATGCTTCTGAGTAAATGGCCAGGGTCACAGCTGCACAGAGAGGGAGAGGAAGGGTATAATGATGTATCACGGAAGTTTGCCCTTAGTGGATTGCTCTAGACAGGTAGGTTAGACCTAACCCCTGTAGCTTCTTGTTTGGGGAATGGGAGCTACCAATCACAAACTAAGGGCAAAAGCCTGCCAGCTTTCTTTCTACACCTCTCCTTAAGTGTTGTGCTGAGCTGGCAGGGGAAGTATAATCTTTGGAAGAGGCAGGGATCAGTTTTCTGGGATCACACACCACTCACTGCAGGAGGTCAGGCCTTTCTGCTAAACTGCCCATGTTGCCTGACTGGCAATCAGCTCAAACCAAACTACCCCCACTCAAAATATCTGGTGTGTAGAAGTTAAAAGGCACCAGAGAGGTGTTTGTGATACCTGGGGTTAGTTAGAGCCATGTTTTTGTTGTTGTTATCCACCCTTGAGTTGATCTCGACTCATGGTGACCCTCTGGATGAGACATCTACAAAACTCTCTGTCCTCTACTGTTCTGCTCAGTTCCTGCAAATTCATACCTGTGACATCCCTAATGAGTCCATCCATCTAGCATGTGGTCTTCCTCTCTTTCTGGTTCCCTCTATCTTTCCTAGCATTATTGTTTTTTCCCAGTTGTGCTTTCTCATGATATGGCCAAAGTATGACAGCCTTAATTAAGGCGCGTTACAGACCGGCGCTTTGGGGCGGCCTGTAGGCGCACCTTTCCCCGCCGGATCGGGGCCTCTGCAGCCAGAGCGGCAGCCGCTGAGGCCCCAATCCACCACTTTCTGGGCTGCGGGGAAGCGGCAAAAGGCCCCTTCCGCGCAGCCTGGAAAGGGGTGTCCTTGGGGCTTCAAGCCCCAAGGACACCCCGCGGCGGCGGGGAGAAGGAGAAAGGGGCCGTTTGGCCCCTCTCTCCTTTGGTCTGCTGGGCGCAGCCGTCTGAAGACTGCGCCCAGCGAACCAAACGAGGAAGGAGCTCTGAAATGGAGCTTCTTCCGGGGTCACGGAAAGGGCGCCCTAGGCGCCCTGCCGCGACCCCAATACGTCACAACCGCAGCGCCTCGTTTGGAGGCGGCGCGGCCGTGACGTATCGATGACGGCGGCCGTATGGAACGGCCGCCGCCATTTTGTACACGCACAGCGCGCACTAGGGTTAGGGCAGTGCAGAAGCACCGCCCCGCCTTAACCCTAGAACGCGCTCCGCGCATACTTTTAAGCCCGTGTGTAACGGGCCATAGTCTTCTTGGTTTCCAGAGAGATTTTTGGATTGATCTGCTCTAGAACTTTTTGACTATCCATGGTATCCTCGGCATTCTTCTGCACATTTTGAATGAATTGATTTCTTCCTATCCACTTTCTTAACTGTCCAGTTCTCGCATCCATACATGGTAATACGAAATATGATGGCTTGTACAATTCTAACTTCATGCTCAGTTGTATATCTTTACATTTTAGGATCTTTTCTAGTTTTTTCATTGCTGCCCCCCTCATTCTTAGTCATCTTATTATTTCTTGACTGCAGTCCCCACTCCGAGAGCCATGTCTGCATGCCTGATTGAGGGGTGAGCAACATGTGGCCCCGATGCTGTTTTTGTTGTCCTGACGCACACACTGTTGCTTTGACACATACATACACCGACTCGAGATGTTTTACGTTACAACTCCGACAGTCCTTTACTATTAACCATGCTTAGTTTTCTGTGTTAGGGTCTGGTCCTGTTTCTCTCCCTACATATAACCTGTTGCAGCTAAGCAATCATTCTGTTCCCTTGTTTAGCCCTTCAAGCTTTTAGGGCCCTATGATTCAACTTTAACTGGTTTCATTCTATAGAATCCCAGGATTTGCCTTTTAGGGAGGGAGATTTAGATTTCTCGGCCAGAGTGCTCCAGTGCCTCACCAAACTACAAACTCCAGGATTCCATGGCAATGGAACATGGCAATTAAGGTGGAATAATAGTGCTATATTTGTGTAGTGTGAAAGGGCCCTTAGAAGGATAAGCATCCTTCCCATAGTTATGAATTCCTACATGGAAAGCCCTTTTTAAACAGAATAGCTTATAATTGTGTGCCAGTCATTATACAACAATTGTACACCCTTCTGTTTTACTATAAAATACATACACAGTGAAACAGGTGATGTGTGAACTGCATTTTTCTGCATAAGAAAGCCTAAAACCTTGCCATATGTATATGTAAAGTCTATCTACAGTTGCATACACTGGAACACTTGGAGGATTTATCCTCCTTCCCAATAAGTGTTTCTGAATCATTCTGCAATTTGCACAACAGTGGATCTGGAGGGATTTGTGTGTTTTCTTCCTATACAAAGCTGTTTCTAAAATGTGTAGGAATAAATCCAGCCCAGCCCATCTTTCTGCCTAAACTTGCCTGCAGGGTAGATGAGCAAAGCACTCAGAAATTCCTGCTCCTGGGCTTAGGGAGGGGCAGGTGGATGTTCTACATTTAACTCCTTAATGCTTAACTGAGGCTGTGCCAGCTATAATATGAAGTCGAAGGCTTTCATGGCCGGCATCCATGGTTTTTTGTGAGTTTTTCAGGCTATTCGGATGCCAGCCACAGATGCTGGCGAAACATCAGGAATAAAATTTTCTAGAACATGGCCACATAGCCTGAAAAACCCACAAAAAACCAGCTATAATATTTTCCTTGTACTTCATACAAGGGAAACAAAACTATCACTTAGGTTTGTACAGAATAAGGTTCTATACAGTTGCTTCTAGAATAGGTGTCTACTCATAATTTCTGCAAACTGATGGAATTTTTAAAAAAGTTTCTTTGTAATTTAACATTTCTTCTGGAGGAGTGAATAGACTGACCATATGCATATTGAAACTTCATTTGTGATGAGTTATGACCTTTCTGTTTAGATAACTATCTGCTGCATAGTTTAATGATTCTTATACTTCCTGACTGTTTTTGTTATAGTGTTGCTGTAACTTTATTGTAAAAATATTTTATGTTGTTTATATTTTATAACTGGCTTTAATTGCTACCAGGGACAGGTGGTCTGGACCTCAAGGTCTTATGGACTCAAAGTCCCAGCCACTGTGGGAGCTCTTGTCCATAACATCTGGAGACCTCTGGATTGCTTCTTCTTGGGCTGCCTTACTATTTTCAAAGCAAAGAAAAAAATAGGCACCACAAAGTTATTTTCTTTGTCCTCTGAGTCTGACTTGTGAAATAATGAGTGTTCCGTGCGCAAAGCTCTCAGATAAGATGTCCTGCAGAATAAAGATGTGTTTCAACTCTTGCTGAATGGAGCACTGTAGCGTGAACTAAGTGGTTTCTTGGCTCCAGACAACATAGATTTTTTTTAAAATAAATAGTCTGGTATATACTATACTTCAGGCATCCAAACCATCTTCTGCCTTCCAGACCCTGCCGATAGCTACAGCCCTTTCCTGGAACCTGCAGCAGGAATGACTGAGGTGGAGGCGAGTTTCCTATTAACCAGGAAACAACAGCTGCTTTGTTTGTTTGCAGTTGAGAGCGCACTGAGGCAAGTGCAGTGTGTAATGAGGAAACTGTTTCCCAGAGTAGTGAAGGGTTCCGTTGCCTCTACCACCCACAAGAATTTAGGGGCTGGACAGTCTTTAAACTCCAGCGCTAAGCAGCCAGCCCCTGTGCATTGAACTGCAACAGCCCTTATCTCCCTGGTAACATGTGGTGACAGCTGGGGCTGAGACGGTCACAAGAAACTTTGCCTAACTTGGTTAGTCTTCAGGCTGGAGCCATGTGAGTGGAGGTATGAGAGGCACCTGCAGCAGGTCTTGCTCTTTGTGCATGTCTTCCTACCAGCCATTGGCTGCCCATTCATTTTTGGAAATTCAGAAATCTCCTCTTTCCTCCCTTCAGCTCTTCAACCCTGAGGGTTAGAAACAACATCCTGTTTCCAGCCGCTATGTTTGTATTGTCTGAGTTCTGAAATGCAGAACAAGGTCAGTGCACTATAGCCATCTCAACCTCGCTTGTTTCCTTCCTTTTCGTAGTATCCTCTCCACACCCCCCCCCCCCCCCACACACACATACACAGCTGGCTGGATCTCCGTTATGATAGACATCTGACTTGTTATAACTGTTGTATTGAGAGGTGACTGATGATAGCTTTGCCTTTCTTCTAACATGTATAGGCTTGAATGTTGCAGATGGTAGCCCAACCCTTCTTAGTGGACTGAGGGAGTGGAAAAGTGGTTAGAGCAGGCGTCCTAGCCTCAGGATTGAGTAAACTTCTGATGATGCAGAACCCCGGTAGCCTCAGCGGAAGCACTTTTGTCTGGTGATGATGGGCTTGCTCTTTAACCTGCGTTGAGAGACATCTTCAAAAAGAAAAAAAATGAGGAGGCAAACAAATCAATAGGCAAAAACTGTGGAGCGAAGAGTTCAGGATGTCCCACACAGTGACTTTCACCTTTCATGCCCCTGAGAACAAGGAGACTAAGAGGTGAGTGTGAGAATATTTTAATATAAAAACAAGCCTAAATGCACTTAGGTCTCATTCACCATATAAGTATTGAATTTGTAAGGTTGCTTTCTCATGAGCTATGAACCCTGAAATTTGGTATATATGTAATGCAAGGCACCTCAGTTACTAGAACACCTGAATCTAACATTGTACTACCTCTTTCCTTTAAAACAAGGGGCTCCAAAGTATTTCTAGCCAAAAATCTTTACTGGGCCAGATCAGGACAATAATAATACAGTGGGACCTTGTTATCTGCTAGGCTTTGGTTCCAGGACCCTACGTGGATAACTAAATCTGTGGGTGCTCAAGTCCATTAAATATAATGGCATAGTAAAATGGTGTCCCTTATATCAAATGGCAAAATCAAGGTTTGTTTTTTGGAATTTATACTTTTTTAGAATATTTGCAAGCCATGGATGCTTGAATCCATGGGGGGGGAGAATCCGTGGATAAGGAGGGCCGACTGAAATTGGCTCTAATACCTTGTCTCCAACAAATCAGGCAGGGTACATCCAAAGCTAACCATACAAGCTGATAATAATTACTCCCAGAGGTATAGGTTTATGCTCAGGGTGTCTCAGTCATCAGGAATATGCTGATACCAAACAATTCAAATTGTCCTATTCTTTCACTAGCTTTCTGATCTTTCGATGAGAGAAAGAAAGATTGTTGACCTATGAGGCAATGAGCTCCACAGTTCCTGTAAATAGTAAAGCTCTGAATTGGGAGGATTTCTGGAACTGTGGACTCTGGAGGGCAACACACAGATAAATGTTTTATTAGAGATTTACTTAATCAGACTAAGGCAATTCGCATAATGCTTCCTCTGTTATTTGTTTGCATTTGTGTTGCCTAAATTGGTCTCTACACAGGTCTCCAGTGTGCCTGTTGTCTATGCTCACCAAGCTTCAAAGACATTGTCCACCCCACCAAGAGCATGTGGCTGGGGGCTATACCCCATGCTTTGAGAAAAACCTTCACCTTCGGGTTGCCCTGAGTCTCCAGTTTTCAGGATCATCTCCTTGTGGAAAATGCATGTGCAGATTCTCCTGTTTTTCTGGGTTTAGCTGTGGGCTAAAAGAAAGTGTTATGTGCAAATCTCCATCTTAGCTAGTAGAACACCAGTCTGATACAATTTACAATCCAGGATATCTGGGTATTTATTTATTTGGTTTCCTCCTTTCCTCCCAGTTGTTGTAGCACAAGAGATCACCCTCTGTTCTGCTCTGCATCCACATTCTGTCTAGAAACAAACAGACAAGATTAAATGTTCGTTCTCCTCTCCTTAACTGAGTGAGAAGCAAAAATCCCCCTTCATTTCCAAACAGCCACTTTAGATCAGATTTCTGTTTTAATGCCCAAACAGGAAAATGTGTTGTCTTTGTGTGTGCTTGAATAGCAAGCTGTGAGCAATTGTGATGGGAACTTAATGCATAATGTCTAATGACACCACCAGGGGCTGTTACTAAGTCTCAGGTTTTGGTCCAGAAGCCTGAGGTCCTGGGATAATCCTACACTGGCAACTCCACCACAGATAGCCCTTGTGCTACATGTAAAGATCCATTCTCTTGGTTAAATGATAAGGGGGCAGTGACACTGCCTTTAGCTTAGTTCCCACTGCCTTTGGTTTAGTTTCAGCTGCATATTTAGGGTCTCCTCTCTTCTTCCAGCATGCCATGGTCCTGAAAAAAGCATCATTTTTCATTTTAAAAACAAGGCCCTTTTTTATGAAGAGTGTGCATTCAAATATCTCCATGGGTCAATGCAAAGGGCTTTTTAGGATCCAATTTCATCTGTAAAATAATGTAGGCAAGTATCTGTAAGACCTCGAGGCTCATCATGGGCTAATTTTTCTTCACTCTGTCTCCTATGGCAGCTAGTGATCTCATTGGGTTGAAGGAAGAAAGCCCTATGTCTTGCTTGTGGGGTGGGAGTCTGTGAGGTCCTTGCTTCTATTTTGTCTAGGAGCTGCTTCACATGTTACTCAAGAAGTGAGACCAGCTGTGTGGTACTTCCTATCCCAAAACATGTCAGGCAGCTATGCACCTTTCTCCCTACTGAATATGCAGTGCTGAAGCATGTGGGCTGCAATAGGCATTGCTTCTCCATATTGTGGATGTGGACATAAAAAAGTAACAGCAACGACCAGGATTATTTATTTATTTATTGTTTGCTTTATTTATATGTCACCATTTTTCCAGGCTGGGACCCAAGGCAGCTTCCATAACACATTGAAATGTTTATCAAAAACCAAAATATCTTTTAAAACACCTCATTAAAACAGTAAAATACTACAAAACTGATTTTATACTGAATTAGAAGCCACTACTTTGTGCTTGATTTTACTATAATATTTGGAGTAGCCTTTAATTCCTGCAAAGCAACTGCTTCTCAAGGCCCAGACCTGTTCTTGTTGACAAGCCCATTGCTGTGTGTTGTGTTGTATTTGTGTGCTGCATTCTTACACACAAGCCCATAGCTGTGTTGTATTTACTTGCTGCAGTCTAAAGATAATTTTTCAGAGTGGAAACTGTAATGGCTGGAAGGGCGGAAACATCTGGCAGAATCTCTCTCCTCTTAAACTTAATCTCTCTCTTTCTATCTATGCACCTGACTTTTAGTATTATCCAGCATGAATCAGATACAAGCAAGGATGGTGCCCTCTTTGGAAACCTACCAGTTGAAAATTTTTGTATCTTTTTTCTTTGTTCCCTACAGCCAGGACACAAGTCCGTATGATGAAGGTGCTGTACATGATTCCTTCCACCAGCTAATCCAGGAGCAGAGTTGGCTGGCTGAACAGGAGATGGTGGAAATGCAGGATCTGGCTACCAGAGGCAAAGGTTAGACAGGCCACATCTGAGATTTAAGGGATGGATATCTTTTCTCCAGGAACATTGCAAGAATATAGTTAAAACAGAGAAATAGCTGGTGGAGTGAGACAAATGTTTATTGAAATTACAGTAGCTTTCCTTGTTACTTCATCTGAGGCCAATATGATTACAGATTAGGGGAAGGACTAAGCAGTTCTTCTAATGGAACTCCAGTTCTTACTTACAAAATCAGGATTGGCAAAACGTGACAGTATACCTATCACAGATTCTTGCTTCCCACCACACCATTGGATTGTTCTAAACATTGCAGTGGACATTTAACAGAGTTTGTTCATAAACAAGATAATAAAACAATCAAAACATGAAGAAGGCCTTAAAACACAGATATTTTTTTAATGATTGTGGGGTCCCCCCCACAAAAGTCTCATTTGCATCAAATTTGCTTCAAAATTATTTGACTTGCCATAGGAAGGACTTATAATGTGCCTGATAATGGCATTACAAGCACCATCCAGCAATGGTACACAAGACATAACCACAAGGGTGCTCCCAGAGAACACTCCATATGCTTGCATATGCTATAATAAAAAACACCACCGCCAATTTTTGCAGCAAAAAAAGTTAGTACAGTAATACTAGTAACTGTATCCTTTGCAGTGCCAGCACTTGCTAGGGTGAGGTTATTGTGGATGCACACACAACCCCATCTCCCAGGGTTAATTACAGCATCTGGAAAAGATCAGTGGGTTTGACTTGCACTGCTTTTTCCCACAGGCTTTATATCCAGTGGCATTGCAACCTGTGGTATAGCATAACAGGCATACCAGTGTAGTTTACTTTCCTATGGCCTGCTGCACTTGTTTTAGCAGAACAGAAGATGGAAGCAAGAAGGGATTAAAAACAACAACAAAAAAGTTGACTCCCTGAAAGTTCCCATCCCAAAGAAACTACATCAACTCCATAACTCTTGTAGCATTCCAGGGGCACATCTGAAGCACTGAAGAACTTTGGCTCCTATGAATCCAAAGCTCCCTCTGCTCCACCCGGGAACATTCCTTTTTGCCCTCTCTGCTGTTATGAACTTGCATTTGACCATTCTACCAGTGTATGGAGCATACCAAGATTGGATCTTCTGTATCCTTGGTTTTCTCTCCTTGGACCTATAGAGGTAGCCCCATTATATCCAATTATCAAAATGCCCTTTTAGGGGGCATAGCATTGCAACCATGGCAACATAATTTACTGTATATACTCAGCTATAAGTCAACCTCATTTATAAGTTGAGAGAAGTTTTGGGGCCAAAATTATGGATTTTGCTATGACCTGTGGATAAGTCAAGGGTAAAACTTAGGGGCATATAGCAAAGGATCTAAAGGATGAAGGAAAGCAAAACAATGTCAAAGAATTTACAAAATTCCAACAGACATAACTATTTGGGCTTACTCTTAAAGCTGGATAGATGAGAGAGTAGAGGGGGTCAGTGCTTCCAGGACAGATTATACTCTTGCTTTTTAACAGAGGATGGTTCATTCTTTTAAATAAGAGTTAAGGTACAGTACTTACATTGATCTCTGGATAAGTCCACTCAGGTTTTTTGGATCAGTTTTTTGACCTAAATTTCTAAACTTATACATCAGTGTATAAAGCATTTTCCTGTTAAGCAACTTCAGCCACTAGAGGAATGAAATACTGCATAGTTATTAGTCCCAGCAGAATGCAGTTTAAAGAAGAAGATTGAAAATTGATAAGTTCACCAATTAGCAAACAAATTTGGCAGTGTACTTGTGAGATTCTCAAAGGTGTGGAAAATTAGTTTTTGCTTTCTTTGATTACTTCTGAGTATTTGTTTTCTTCTGTTAATTTGTCTTCTGGGGACTTTGGGCAGAAATCACTTGGGGAGATGTCTTATGGGCATAGAGGAATCAGATTAGGTGGCAGAATGTTCTGTGTAAACTAATTGGATTATTATGAATTCTTAAGAACTCCCTGAAACCTAATTTGTTAACAGTACTGAAGCTGTGCAAATCTCAAAAGCTGTGCTAACAAGCAACAACCCTAAGAACTATGTGTCTGTTTATCTATCCCCCTTTTGTCTCTTCAAAAACAGATTCTTGTAACAGTGCAAAATCTGATCAGCTGCAAGGTTGGCAACCTAATTACATAGTATGTAAACAATTTGTACACATCTGCAGATAAGCACGTTATTTTAACAAAGTTAATTTGTGCCATCTGTTGCATGGGCATAATTTTCCTCCTGCCAAAAAAGGACCAGCAAAAGGTTACTATCCCTCTTTTCCTAGATCCTACACAATCTGTTGGACAAAAAAATGTTGTAAAATATTTCTGACATAGAGATAGAACATATTTAGTTGTAAATTCTCTCTTTGGAGTCAGCATCACCATCATCTCCTTTACCAGAGGCGTGAGGGTTGGACAGTCTGCAATAATCCAGGGACCTTAAGCCACCCCTTATATTAACCCAAATTGGGATGGAGGACACAAACTATGAGATGGGATCAAGGGAATAAGGTTCAAGAAATAGTGCTTGATGTTCAGGTCATGGTGGTGGAGGTGGAGAAGGAAGAAGAACCAGAGATAAAAGGTACATATAGAGGATCTTAGCTGTGACAGGGCAGCTCAGAGGAAGCTGGTTACCTTTCAGCCAAAACTGTGCAGTAATTAGGCCTCTTTCCTCCTGCTCCCATCCAGACAATGTGGCCTACGTGGCTTCTCCTCCCCGGCAGACTGAGGCTTGGGAATCACCAGATGAAATAGCAGAGCATCCTGATTTCTGCTCAGCCACACTGCAGATCCTTGCCAGCATGCCCAGCCGAACCATTGGTGAGTTGGACTGAACCAGCCTGGAAGCACTTGGGCAGTCCTGGTCTTTTCAGACTCCTTTCATGAAGCAGACATTATGGGCCCAAACCAAAATGCAGGGACCTGGATATTCAGGAGCAGAGCAAAGAAGAAGCAGTCCTTTGGATAACATGTCTTCTTCATCCTTTCCCCCCATCTCTTTTGTGTCTCTCTATTCTGCTTGTAGGCCGCAGCAGAGGAGTCATCCTGTCCCAATATTATAATCGCACTGCCAGGCTGCGCCGTAGGAGCAGCCGTGCACCATTGCAGGAAGTGTCCCGCTCCGCACGGCCAAGTATTCGGCAGCTTGATATAGAGCTGGACTCTGGTCATGAGGAAGAGGACAGTAAGTCTGCTGAAAGAGCTAGGATGATGTTTCTCTTGGGAAAGGAGGAAGTTCCAAGGAATCAATGTCTATCCAGTGCTACTAAATACATACTGTATATAACTAACATGAATGATTAGCATGATACAGAAATGATGGTGATCATTACCCTGAGGACAGGATCAAACTTCAGCATGACCTTAATAGATTAGAAGGTTGGGCCACAGCTAACAAAATGAATTTCTACATGGAGAAATGTAAGGTACTGCACTTAGGGTGGAAAAATGAAATGAACATATATAGGATGGGGGACACCTGGCTGAAAGAGACTATATGTGAAAGGGATCTGGGAGTCCAAGTAGATCACAAATTGAACATGAGTTGACAGTGCGATGCGGCAGCTAACAAGGCCAATGTGATTTTAGGCTGCATCAATAAAAGTATAGTGTCTAGATCAAGGGAAGTAATAGTGCCACTCTATTCTTCTTTGGTCAGGCCCCACTTGGAATACTGTGTCTAGTTCTGGGCACCGCAATTAAAAAAGGACACTGAGAAATGAGCGTGTCCAAAGGAGGGCGACCAAAATGGTGAAGGGTCTAGAAACCATGTCCTATGAGGAACGACTTAGGGAGCTGGGGAGGTTTAGCCTGGAGAAGAGAAGATTAAGGGGTGATATGATAGCCCTGTTTAAATATTTGAAGGGATGTCATATTGAGGAGGGAGCAAGTTTGTTTTCTGCTGCTCCAGAGAACAGGACCCGGAACAATGGATGCAAGCTCCAGGAGAAGAGATTCCACCTCAACATTAGGAAGAGCTTCCTGACAGTAAGGGCTGTTTGACAGTGTAACAAACTCCGTCGGAGTGTAGTGGAGTCTCCTTCCTTATAGATCTTTAAATAGAGGTTGGATGGCCATCTGTCAGGTATGCTTTGATTTAGATTACTGTACCTGCATGGCAGCGGGTTGGACTGGATGGCCCTTGCAGTCTCTTCCAACTCTATGATTATTAGGGGCTAGGAATAAGTAGTCCTTCAAATGTTGTTGGGTTGTGATTCTCATCAGCCCTAGTCAGTATAAGCCATGGTGAAAGATGATAGGAGTTACAATTTAACATCTGGAGGGCCAGACAAAGCCACTCATTAAATTTCTTGATCACTCTGTCCTCCTCTCCAGGTATTACTGGTATATTGTAATAATTGAACTTCCTCATTAGAGGAGGTAGGGGTTTATATACCTTTCCAGATAAATGATGCCCAGAAGATCCCTGGTAGTCAGTAGTCACGGTTTTTCAAGATTTCAAATGCTGGTCCTCAGTTTTCTGTCCCACTTCACCATAAACATTCTTTCTCCTTGCTGCCAACCACTATTTCTCTATAGCTATTAATATATCTTTGCTTTAATGAGGCACAGTTCCAGAGGTGCAAAACCCCCTTGAGTTGTTTTTCTTCCTGCTGCCAACATGTTTGTAATTGGGAAAATCATTTGTTTCTGTCTCTTCCAACACTGACCTCTAACCATCTGTGTGCTTCCCTTCCTAGGCAAGCGCTGCTTGTTGGTGAAAGAACTCCGGAGCTTACCAGCAAATCAACGCATTAACATGCTGCAAGCAATGCCTCTAAGTTTGTCTGAAAAGCGCAGACTCAGGTCAGTGCCTTTAGGCAGACTTAGGGTCCATACACAGTCCAAAATAAAGCTGCTTCAGGTCACTTTGAAGGTATGCTGTTTCAATGATACATGTGTCCTAAGAGGCCAGAAGCTGCACCACCTGGACTGGAGATGGCTTTGGCATGGCTTCTGGCCTCTTAGAATGCATGCATCATTGAAACAGCATACCTTCAAACTAACCCGAAGCAGCTTTATTTTGGCCTGTCTGTACAGGCCCTTAGACTCTATTTCTTCTGGTCATAAGCTCTTACTGGACAAGGAAGAGACAATGTAGGGACCAGATGAGGGATTGTGCCTGAAACAGCATGGAGAGTTCATAATTCTATCCAGCAACTTTTCTGCAATGCTTTTAAAATCCTCCTGTCTGTCTCTTTTGTAGGCAAGATTCAAGTGGCTACTCAGGAACCTTGCGGAAACCCAAAACTACTGCTCCTTTATCACAGTGCAGCCGGTTTAAATATCACATCATCATCGTAAGCCATGATCCATCACTTCTGCCTTTGTAGTACAGCAAAGCACCCTCTGTCCCAGAACAAAGAGGAGTATTCTCTGTTTATGTCTATTGCAGTGCTGTGAATAGAGGGACAGATTTTATCCTTACCCTCTTGCCAGGACTGACTGGTTGTGGCCTTTCACACAAATAAGATCATCCCTCATTTGTCTAGCAACTCTACCCATATATGCCTGCGCAAAGACAAATTGTGCTAGAGAGACAAAAATGTACTGCATGAAGATATGGAAAAGAGCCTTTTTGTGGCATCAACAGTGCAGGGCTTCTAGGCAAGGCTTCCATGGATGGGGCCAAAAGCCCCCCCCATGCACCGCTCTACACGTGAGTAGAATGGCATGCAGCAGGGAGGGAGTGCTAGGCACGCTTTCTCCCTGCTGCACACCGTTCTAGTAGCATGTAGAGCGCTGCATGGAAAAAAGGGAGCGTGCCCCTCTTCTCTGTTATGTGCCATTCTACCCACGTGTAGAACAGTATGCAGCAAGGAGTGGAGGCTGGGTACACTGCTTCACTGCCATGCACCACGCCGAGGTGAGGGCATCGAGGTGAGAGGCCCAACTGGGTGTCACCCTTCTCTTCTGGGGTGTCACCCAGTGCGGCCTGCACCCCCGCTAGTTATGCTACTGCCTTTCAAGGCCCACCTGGCATTGATATTGGTTTCATTCCAGCACCAACTGAATACTATTTTTAAACCATTGTGGCCTAATGGTTTCATCCATGGATTTAAACCATTTTAACTTTTTAAATTGTGCGATTGTTCAGTATGTTTTTAGGATGCTTAAATTATTTTGTGGTTTAAAATGGTTTTAAAGTAAACTGCTGAGAGATTTTATGGAATAGGGCAAGGAACAAAGTGTAAGATGTAAATGTTTCTTGCAGTCCCCTCCCCCCTCCAATCCGAAACCACCTGCAATTGAAGGCCGCTTGGGGGTTCCTATGTCTTCCTTAAACTAATGTTGGAAAGAAAATTTCCATGGGTTTTTAAAAGCTGAAAAAACTATTACCGGAAGTTTTGGCCGATGCCAGCCACAGAGTTGCTTTTGATTTCAGCAAGATATTAAAATGCTTTAATAAGAAAATCTTTCTAAGCTATTACACCAAGTACAAAAGAAAATGCTCATCCCTTGCCATGATAACAAATGGTATAGGGGGAGCAGAGGGATAATGAATGGTATGGAGGTGGGCTCACTTCATGAGAAAAATGAGCATAACAAATTTTTGCTTAACTGATGCTGATAATTTGGGAAAATAGGAAAAGTGGCCTTCCTTGACTGTCACATTTTGGCTTGCTAGGAAGCATCTCTCCTGCTATTCAAATAAATATATAGTCAACCCTCCACTATAACATTGGTGGATTTGAATATTGTCTGTGGCATGGCTGGGAAGGGCCATCTCTTCATCTTATCTATTATGAGCATCTTCCTACCTCCCAGGCTTTTTCCCTTGGGAGAAAAAGCCCAAGAGGGAGGGAGCAGCTGGGGAAGGCACTCACATAACCTCCCGCCTTCTCCCCCTTCCTTGACCAGCTTCCCTCAGCCGGCCAAAGCATGAGTGAAGGTGGGAAGGGTGTGTGCTTGTGAGAAAGAGAAGAATGTGCACACACCCCTCCTGCCTTCCCCTACAAATTCACAGTTTTCCCACTTTCAGAAGGGTCTTGTGCCCCTAACTTCTGGGAATATGGAGCTGTAATCTGTGGTACTTACTCAAAGGATGGTTTGGTCCAAAGTGTTCCTCATCTGAAGTAGAATCTGTTGATATTTCTCTTTACCTTGCCGAGGCAAGTGCTTCTCAGCAACCATTTCTTAAGTGCAAGCTGAGGGAAAAGTATGGCAATTCTGTCTTCAACATGGGTGTGTTTTAGGCTCTCTTGATGTTTTGAGAAGCCACTCTCAGGAGGGATTTAACATCTCTGCTTATAGTAAGCTGAACTTGAGAAAGCAGCTGCTGTGGCATTTCTTCTGTATAAGTGCTTTGCAAAATATTGACTAATTTACTCCTTTGAGTTAGATAGTTTTAGAATCTAGAAATTAGAGGAACTACAAAGAGGTAGCTTTCTCAAAGCGATAGCACAGACTGTGTGCTTGATGCTACTGGAATACATGGACTTAAAAGTATCCTGCCAAGGGTAATAGGAAGAATTCTCAAAGAGCTCATTAATGCAGGTTCAGGTGCATAGTGTTTAAATTCACCATCTTTAGAGCTGAAGAGCTTCCCTGTCCATGTCCTGTTTTCCTTGCAGGGTTTCCGGAATCTCTGGTACAGCCTGCTGTCCCTCCTTCATGTTCTCCAGCCATGGCATTATTCCCTCAAGCAGATCAGTGGCCGCTTTGGATCTAGCATCCTCTCCTATTTCCAGTTCCTCAAGACTTTGCTTACATTTAATTTCTTCTTGTTTCTGATTCTGCTGGTTTTCGTGGTTGCCATGCAGGCTGCTTACCCTTCTGCCATACCCAACAGAGAAGCCTTTACAGGGCTTGAGCCCTTCACTGGAGCAGTAAGTATTAATTGAATCAATCGTGTTTGTTTTCCATCACGGCTAGAATAATCTGGTATGCTTCCAGGTGTGGCATGTGCTAAATGATATAGAGATGCATTTCCTCCTATTCCCTGTTCCCACCATGGGCCAAGAAACAATTGTACAGCAGAATTGTTTGTGAGGTTTTTTTTAAAAATTCAAATGAAAGCCAGACTCCTCTGTTGTGAGATGGAATGAAGAATGTGTAGATCATCTCCATCCACATTTTTGCAGGCTGCCTATTGTCTGAAAATTTCAAATATACTGAATTTGATACCATGATAGTTAAACAAAGGGCACAATTTTCCTTTAAACCAAAAAGAGTGGGGAACACATTCCATATTTTCAAGCTAAATGGTGCTCCTGAAAGCCTCCTGGAAGTGTAACTCAAATAAAAATCTAATTGTGCACTCTCCACATTCCTTGTTTTAAATTAAAATTGCAAAGTTTTTCTGCTTGTTTTTGTGTGTGTGTGTGTGTGTGTGTGTGTATTTTGTTTTGTTTTGTTTTGTTTTTTGGCCAACCATTGCTGATATTTAGCTGTGGAGCCACCAGTTGGTTCTGGAGGAGCCAGTACAGTTCTCACAACCCTAGACGTTGCCTCATAAATCATAAATATATACTTGCTCGTCTTTCTCACTCTTACATGCAGAACCACACACGCACACCACTGTTTAGGAGAGTCAGGCTTCAAATCATAAAACCCACCAGAATGAAACTGCAAATTGTAAACCCAAAATGTCATGTTATTTTCATGACCATGTTCACCAATTAGCTGCTAGTATGTGGACTGATGCCATCAAAACACATGATATCCAAGATGGTTTCAGAAGATATGGAACTTCTGATGTTAACATTTATGATGGACCATTGACATGAGCCAATTATCTTGTGTTAAGGCAGTCAAGTCTCAAAACTGCATGTGAGAGCCACCTCAAGGCCCCTGTCTTTTGGCAAAAGGTGCATCTACACTGTAGAAATAGTAGTTTCACATCACTTTTAAGTACTGTGGCTCCAACCTGTGGAATCCTGGGATTTGTAGTTTTACAAGATCTTTTGCCTTCTCTGTCAGAGTGCTAGTGCTTCACAAAATTGCAGATCCCAAATTGCGCCAAACTGCATTATTTCTACAGTGTAGATGTACCCAAAGTGAGGCATAATTTTCTCTCTTCTCTCCACAGGGCTTCTTCACTCATACTCTGTTGTATTATGGCTACTATAGTAATTTCACACTAAATGACCCCTGCACTTCCATTTCTAATGCCTCACATTGTGGGCAGCACAGGCACGTCCGAATGCCCTACAACATGCCACTGGCCTACTTGTTTGTCACTGGGGTCTCCTTCTTTGTGACATGCATTCTTTTGGTATACAGGTGAGATGCAACCTCTGCTCACCCTACACAGGGAACTTGCATTTTTCTTCACCCTCTCTCTAGGCACATAATGGCATCTACCATTTTTAATTTTGGACATCTGCTTGGAAATAATAGTAATCCCCTCACAACAACTCCTGTTTTCCTTGGTAGAGTTCTTTTTTCTTAGCTGTATTTTATTTACTATTAACTAGGAATTAAGTTCATTGATCTTAATGGGTCTTGCTTCTGAGGAGCCATGCACAGAAATAATACTGAAAAAAATCTTTTCTGATTTAAATATTACATTAAAGAAAACAAACAACTAAGATATTATCAGTAACAACAATGAAAATCAAGGATAGTTCAATCATACTGTTTAGATTTCAAACATGAGAGTGTAAAACAAGCCTAGATAGTAATAGCTTTTGGTAGAAGCCATATTAGAATAGTTCACTCCTTGATTATACGATGTCAGTTCCACAGGTTTAGAGGTCTGCTCAGATGTTCATAGTTTGCCCTGATCTTATTAACTCTTCCCTTCTGTTGGAGAATTTAATCAAATTTGTAAATGTAACCATATAAAGTATTCCTAGGGATACAATCCTTTACAATCGTCCAGGGGTACAGTCTGAGGGGAAGGTCCTCATGATGATAGTTGCTATAAAGACAGTACAGGATAGTACACTACAAAGAGAAGTCCAAAATACAGATGGCTGCATTGATCCAGATCAACAGACCAGTTCTGCAGTTGTTATCTCAATCAGAAGCAATTCTTTTGTAAAGCCAATGTGTCATTCAAGATCAAGTTCCTCCCTGCTCCACAACCATTTGGATTGCAACAGGGACAACTCACAACAATATACCATTGCTGAGAATATCCTTTCCCCCTTCAACTACCGTGGGATTGCATCTAAACTCAAAAGGAAGAAGATGACCCAAAGCTGAGGGAGGGCTTCATATCATTGTCTCTGCTCATCAAAAAGTACAGTGGCTGTGACCCTGCGAGTTCTGTTTCCACTACACCTCTGGTTCTGTGCATTTCTAGCTGGATGTAAGTCCCATTGTACTTACTCAAAACTGTCAGTCTGTTTTACTGGATATTAACTATCTGGTGGTAAAAGGAATGGGAGGGAGGGAGTATTGAAAGCAGAACCCTGACCCCATCCGTAATCTTAACAAAAATATAATTTAATATAATTTAAAAGGCCAGACACACTTCACAGCTCCTTTATAGCTATGCTACTTTCAGTCCCTTTGGTGGCTTCTAATTTGACAGGGAGTAGAACGGATACTCCATAGGTCTCAGCCACTAAAGAAATTTTCTCCTTTAAAGGGACATACACTGCACATTTCCCAAACCCCAAATTGGGTCTGGTGATGTTTAACACAGTGCTCAGACCCAATTTGAGGTTTCCACCTGTTGTCTTGCATTGAAAAGACTTACTGTATACACTCATGTATAAGTCTAGAAATTTAAGGTCAAAAAACTGACCCCAAAAAAACTGAGTTGACTTATCCATGGGTCAATGTAAGTACTGTATCTTAATTCTTATTTAAAAGAAGGAACCATCCCCTGGTGAAAAGCAAGACTATAATCTGTCCTGGAAGGACTGAGCCCCTGTATTCTCTCATCCATCCAGCCTTAAAAGGAAGCACAAAGAGTTATGTCTGCTGGAATTTTGTAAGTTCTCTGACACTATTTTATTTTACTTCATCCTTGAGATCCTTTGTTACATGCCCTTAAGTTTTATGCTCGATTTATCCACGGGTCATATCAAAATCCATAATTTTGGCTCCAAAACTTGTCCTCGACTTATACATGAGGTTGACTTATAATCAAGTATATATGATACATTTTGCTCCAGGTTTTCCAGAAAACCCAGAGAAAAATGTGGTGACTACATGGATGGCTGCCTTCCCATGCAGTCCCAGTGAGCATCCCTGTGGACTCAGCGCCTGGAGCAGTGGCATTAGCCAGCTCACAGGGATTGCATCGGAAGGCAGCTGCCTGTGGTTGTTGGATCTTCCCCCTGCTAATAGCATTCTTAACCAAACAGTCTGGGTGACAATCATATCTTCTCATTGTAGCATGTCTCGCTCCTTTGGGGAGAGCTACCGTGTGGGCAGTACATCAGGGGAGTTGGCTGTTAAAGTCTTCTGTGCTTGGGACTACAAGGTGATCCAGAAGCGCTCCATCCGACTTCAGAGTGAGAACATCTGCACTCAGCTGAAGGCAAGGCTGTAGAAATTCAACAGTTAAGCTAAGTGGGAAACCGATCTTCCTGAGTAGCCAGAATAATGGGACTCTAGAAATCAAATGTCTGCATTTTTGGCTCGAGGGCTCCAGAAAATAGAAAGGAGAAGTTAAAAGGCAGCACATTCAAAAGCATGCTAGGCTATGGTGCTGATAATGCTCCAAACCATGTAGACCTCTGTTAAGTGATGAAAATAATAATAGCTCTACATGTGTGTGTAATCTCCCTCTAAGCAGAAACACATTATAATTGCCTCCAAAATCTTAGGGGCCCGAGTTTCACAGAACTTGGAAAAGTTACTTTTTTGAGTTCTAATTCCCAGAATCCCACAGACAGTGTGTCTTCGCTACCATCACACAAAGATGCAGTTCAGTTTCTTTGTGTTCCTTTTAATTGACTTCCTAGGCAGTCCTGTTGAGCCCTCATGTATCATTTCTTTTGGCCTTTTCAGGAATGTCTGGCTGACCACTGGGCCAGATCACACCCATTAAACTTGTTTAAGAGACTGCAAAGGCTAGTAATCCTGTTGATGGCCTGGACTCTATCCCTGGGTGCCATTTTGGGCTGTGTCATTGGTGTCTACTACTTCTCAGAATTCATCCACCATGTGAGTGATTTTAGAAGATACCCATTCAGGGGCCTCATCTACTCTTAGTGGCAGTTGTAGTCTCTAGCTTGCTGGATTCAGGAAAGGGAATTCTTGTCCTCTGCTGGGAAAGAGGTCCTTCAAATGGCTGATAACAATACTAGGCCAAGGCCAAGGGTCTGGTCGTATGAATAGATAGTGTCAGGTATTTCTGTAGGAGTTATTTTTGGAAGGTCTGCCTTTTACAAACAGAACTACAGTTCTCCTAGATTTCTTCAAACAGAAGGTTTGCTGTTTCCCTTGGTGTCTAATGTAACAATAGGCTACCCTCTTCTATATTGTAACAGAGATCCAGGATTTCTAGACTCTGGTTTCCACCAAGGGCAGGCATGGATTCTTTTGAATATGTTTAAATTGTTTTAGTATGAAGTGCATACGAGCGTCTTGTCTACAGTCTACAGTCAGCCACAATAACAGCAGCAGCAAAAGGGTTCTTCTTGTGCTATATCTGGGAGGCAAATGGCCAGCTCCCCCCAAAACTTAAACTCTTTAGTCACTACAGTACTGCTGTGCCCTTCACCACATCCTATAGTTGTTTGCCATGGCTGTTGTGATGTCACAGGGAAGGCTCCCAATGTTTAAATCGTGTTCTGTTACGTACAACTCAGGGTGTAGCTACACCAGAAATAATGCAGTTTGACACCACTTTAAGTGCTGTATAGACTCTTGGGATTTGCAGTTCTAAGAGGTCTTTAGCCATCTCTGCCAGAATGCTGGTGCTTTGCAAAACTACAAATCCTAGGATTCTGTAGGATGGCACCACGGCAGTTAAAGTGGTATCATTATTTCTACAATGTAGATGCACCCTCAGTTTCTGTTAAATGTGAGCAAGTCAACAAATGTTACTTGGAGCTGCAAGAATTCCCTGCTCCTTGCTTTTTAGTGGTGGGAGACAGCAGCCCAAAGAGCACTTTTTTCTCCTCCTCAGATTCACCAGGAGAAGCTTTCAACAAGCAGTCGTGCTGGCAAAGAAGCCCTACTCCTGGCCCTACCACTGCTGGTGTCTTTGATTAACTTGTTGGTCCCCTATATGTACAACCTCCTGGCTGCATGGGAGAAGCAGGAGTCTCCAGTCCTAGAGGTGTATGTTGCTATTTGCAGGTAACCCATAGCCTGGGAGTTGAAATGGGGTCTGTGGGGGGAGGACTGTGTTGCTGCTTCTGCCCTTCCTAGGCTTTATGTGCTGGGTGGTGGCAGCAGAAGCCCAGGTACTCGACTTGGCTCTCTGGTTTGAATAGGCTGGTGGACCTTTTCCCTTCCTCTTTACTTTTACTGACAAATCCCTTTTCCAAGATAACCTCAGTGCCCCTCTTTTGTAAGAAAGGTCCATCACAGCTTGTGTTTACCTTTTTGTTTGTGGCCGTTTATGACATTCCTGCTGTACTCAGAAAGGGATTTGAGGAACAGTTACTGCTGGGGACCTGGATGTTATCATCAGGGATCAAGGCAGCTGCTGTATGGTGGAGCCATCCCATTTCTGGGTCTTGCAGAAAACAGGCAGGAAATAATAATACTGTGTAGATAAGCTTCTGTTTGCAGAGGATTTCTGTGGTTTGGAATGAGGAAGCCAATTAAGGATCACAAGTGGGTTCACAAGGTCAGTGCTTCATGCCCATCTTGCCTAGGACAGACAGCAAAAAGGACTGATAAACTTCTGTATTCAATAAATGATTTATTGCCCAGCTGACTCTTGACGTCTTTCATACACTCAGGTGTATTGTTATTAGCAAGTAAGACATGGAAGCAACATTCCAATCCTTACTGGTTTTCTGTGTGTGATTGCAAAGCTGATGAGTCAGTCAGTAGCTAAACATCATATTGATTGGGTTGACTGTTCATAGAAAATGAGTATCTTAGGGCTTGCTTGCTTTCCATCTATTGAGCTGGTGACTTTTACTACTTTGGACTTGACAAATAATTACTTTGAAGAAATCAAGCTGGAATATTACTCTTATTTCTTAATGACACATATTTGATCCATCTGGTATCCTCTGCTTACTGCATCTCTCAGTCTAAGAGAGTTCATAGCTTTGGTTCCATTGTTACATTTTTACTTCTCTGGCTTTCAGAAACCAAAAAAGCTACCTTCTCCAACCCTGTGTTGGGAAGGAGAACCATTCACTTTCCCCTCTCACACTAATCATCAGTCTGGACAATACAAAACACAGTGTGACACAAGAAAGGGCAGAAAAGTAACTTGTAGAGTGGAACTGGTGGGGTTAGAATGCTATACTCAGATTTGGGAGATATGTACAAATTTGAGTCCCCACTGAGTGATGAAATTCACTGGTTGATCGTGGGCCTCTCACTATCTCTCTGTGTTCTTGTGAGGATAACATGATGAGGGAAAAGATTGATTTGTAGAAAGAAAAGATATAAATGTAACTATTGTGTGTGGATGAGCCTTCAAGTCACCTGTCGACTTATGGCGACCCTGTGAATTTCATAGGATTTTCTTTGGCAAGGAGCACTCCCAGGTCGTTTTGCCAGTTCCTTTCTCTGTAATATAGCCTACAGCACCTGGTATTTCTTGGTGATCTCCCATCCAAGTACTAACCAGTGCTGACCCTATTTAGCTTCCAAGATCAGGTGGGATCTGGTGCTTTTAGGGTATTTAAGTACAGCAGTGTGACTATGTAAAATATATGAGATGGTTTGCAGCACTGAGCCCTACAGGTTTCCCAGTTCATAACACAGAGAGCCTTCCTTTCTCTTTTACAGTTCTGCAGGGATAAAAGAGGATACAGGAGAGCTTGTCCTGCTCCTAATAATAAGAGAAAGGGGTTTTGTGTGATGAAATTGAGGTCACCAGTCACCTTGACTTGAAAATTGTTTCTTTCTTCTGTTGTATTCCTTCAAGTCATTTCCATCTTATGGCAACCCTAAGGCAAACCTATCACAGGGGTTTCATGGCATGTTTCTTCAGAGGGGGGGTTGCCATTGCCATCGTCATCCTTTGAAGTTGAGAGAATGTGACTTGCCCAAGGTCACCCAGTGGGTTTCCATGGTTAAGGGGGATTTGAATCCTGGTTTCCAGAGCCATAATCCAAAGCTCAAATCACTACATCATGCTGGCTCTTTTCTTTCTTTTACAGGAACTTAATTCTGAAGATGGTTATTCTAGGCCTGCTGTGTTATCACTGGCTGAGTCGGAAAGTGACATCTTCAAAGATTCAGGTCAGTGGGTATTTGTAACAACTAAGCCTGGTGCTGCTGGTACAGCTCCAGCAATGAGAACTAGGCCTTCCTGACTTTATCCAATTAAACAATAGGCCAGGCACAAAAAGCAATTTTGAGTACTTGGAACAAAAGAGCTCCCCCAGCCCAATCAGATCTACATGGGCTACTGTGGGCATGCAAATAGCATCACCCAAGATTGCTCATGGCTGCCAGCTGTAATAAGAGAAAAGGAACTTTTAGAAAGGGAAAAGGGCACTGCAGCGAATAGCATTTCTTGTCAGTAAAGCCTGCTTCTGCTGAAGATGAAGATCTGTAATCAAACCATTGCAGAGGAAGTGCTAAACTAAACAATGTGATATATCTGTGGAACAAAAGGATAGTTTCTCATTCTTTAATTTACACTTAGTTAGATAGTTTCTCATTCTGTGTAAATTTACAGCGCTTTATAAAGGTTAATAATAATAATAATAATAATTTAGGGCTGGTCATTATTCTTGTGTCAGTCAAATGCAACCCTCCCCTTCAAAAGCAAGAGATAGAATGTTCTCATTGGCCCCATTCCCATTGGGCATATAAAGCGATGTATATCGCTGCACGTTTGGATCGGATCAAGTTTCTGAGTCATATTCTAATCAGGTTCATTGTTCTCATTACAAAAGGTAGTAAACGGACTTGGTTTTTCTTGACCCATGTTCTCGTTCCCATTGATATTTCTCTGTTGTATTTTGATGCGGGGGTTTTTTGTTCCACGTTCCCATTGCCTTTCTGGAACCATTTTTTTAAAGCTATCAATCAAGCGCTTAGGTGATTAGTAATAATAGTAATAATAATAATAATAAAAATAAAAAATGTATATACCCTCCACCTCCAAAAAAACAGTTTAACTTTCTTCTTTCTTTTTTTTAAAAAAAAAGTTTTACACACCTCTGGGGGAAAGGCTATGCGAACAGGGGGAAATGGCGCCAGGAATGCCAGGAAAGAGAACAAAGTGGGTGACACCCCCGGGACAGCCTCTCAAAGATTACTCCTCCCCCGATTCAGACACCCTTGTCATTCCCATTAATTTTCCGCAGATCCGACATGGCAGCTGCAAAAAAAAAAAACCTCTGGAAAAGTGGTGTCAGGATAACCCAGGTTATCCACCACTGATTCGGGTTTTCACTGGAGAAATCGATCAAAGCTGGATCAAAATGGGAATGATTTTCCTTAAACAAGGATTGAACGGGAGTTCAAATGGGAATGATGTTCTTGTAATCCAATTCTTGATTCGATTTATAGCCCAGTGGGAATGGGGCCATTCTGTCAAGTGGAAAGACCTCTCAGATCAATAAAGCTCTTTCTGCTGAGCTGGGATTGACTCGACACAGGCTTTTATGTTAGTGATTTTAAAAGCAACAGCATCCTTCCCATGAGAAACCAGTTGGGGGAGAGCTCTAGAACAGAGGGAGAATGTATGGAGAGATGATGTTAGCACTTCCCATCAGTCTAAGCTCAACCATTAGTGAAGAATCTTGTGATCTTGAAGTTCAGCAACACATTTGGGGGGCGGCGGGGGGTGGTGGCACATGCCCTCCTTCCTGCTCTTGAGGGAGGATCCCAGCTCTTTCTGTGTCAGCAGGTATAACTTTACATTACTGGTTATACATACATCCTGTTGTGTTTTGATGCTGCATCACTGATGCCACTTGAACATACAGGAGAGAAGCATCAAAACACACCCCTAGCAATACCCCTAAGATCCTTTTATATATATTTATAAAATGGAAACATGCAGCTAAATGTCTCAGAGGTCCAAAGTGGCTCCCAAGGGCTTCCTATTATGATCCCATTCTTCCCCCCTGCACACTTCTACCTGCATTATAATAAGCTCTTTGTCCACTTTCTCCAGAGTACTGGGAGAGGGCTCTTTAGCTCATTTATTTTCAGTAGAAGCAGAAGTGAAAACTCTACCAGAGTTCTGCTCTTACCCAGCTCTCCAGCACACTTTTCTTACATTTAGTCCAAGAGGACCCAGGCCAAAGAATAATTATAACTTTAGATGCTAGATTCATTGCCACTCACCTTGAACAGGAGAGACTGAACAGGCTTTTGCCTATGGTCTCCCTTCATGGCAATTGGGAGAAAGCTGGCCCTTCAAACTTTGCTCAATTCAAAGCATGGATGCTGCTGTCACAATTTAACGGCTACTATTTAGGTTATAAAGACTGTGCAGTTGTATCACAAAAAGCTCAGTGAGATATCTCATTTGAGTATTGCTAGCTTCATATAGCTGTGGGTTGTTGCAAAGAACTGATACCAAGTAAGCCAAAAGTCTGAACACTATGTTGTTATTATTTAATAAATAACTAATAACATTCTTTCAGCAATTTTTTTCAATACATTGCATATAGCTCAAGGCAATGGAATACTTCCTTTTTTTCCTCTCACAATAACAACTTTCTGAAGTGGGACAAGTTGAGGGTGTATGACTTACCCAAAGTCCCAGTCAGAGAGTTTGATGACTCAAGGGAGGCTTAAACCCAGATCTCCCAAGTCTTTGTCCAACATTCTCACCACTCCATGCCCACATTTGGTGCCCATTTGCCTGTTGTGAGGAAAGGGCTCTGTGGGTATGGAAAGAGAAGAGGCTCTTTCTTCTGCCTGTTCGAATGAAGAGGGTGCTTTATCTTTTCACAGTGCTGGGAAACATTTGTAGGGCAGGAGCTGTATCGCTTGGTGGTGATGGATTTCATTTTCACCCTTCTGGACACCTTCTTTGGAGAGCTGATGTGGAGGTAATGTTCAGGAAACCGTTCCAAAATTTAACTTCATTTCTCCAAGATTGTTGAAGTCTATACACAGTGCCACTTTGGGCAGAAAAAATGAACTTGTAGCCCAAAATCTGAGGACTAGTAAGATTGGTAAGATTTTCCCACAACCACATAATACACATTTACATGCAGAATTAATATATAGAGAGATCTTGTAGCACTTTGAGACAAACTGAAATAAAGAGGTTGGATAGCATGAGCTTTCATAATCTTCAGTCTACTTCTTCAGATGCATATAAAGGAGACTGTAGTCTATGAAAGCTGCTGCTGCCAACTTCTTTCTTTCAGATAGTCTCTAAGGTGCTATAAGATCTCTCTACATACAGATTCTAACACAGGTATATCTTTGAATGCAGAATTAATGAAGCACATCATGTTTCGCATATGGCCATTTAGGACTCTTGGATGATGATGGGTCAGTTAGCTGTTGACTGCCAGATATGGAGATTGTACCACTGTGCTGCAATCCTAAAACTGGATGTGTTGAAGTCTATTGGACTTCCTTTGGAGTGAACATGGGTTATTTGGCTGATCCCCCCCCCCCATATCATTATTCTGCTCCAGAAAAAGCCTCAGACTAATACAAGGCTTTTTCTGGAGCAGAATAATGATATGGTGGATTGAATCTCACAGTCAGAACCTTGGAGCTGTGATAGGCATCTCTGCTGCTTGGTAGACAAGCCCTCTGGCAATAGGATGACTTTCTCAGAGATGCTGAATAAAAAGGAATGGGAATGAAAAGGCATCAGTGGAAAAGCATCTATGTATTGAACCTCTGTCATAAGGAGAGCTTCTTAATTGATTAGTTGCAGTGGGTCAGTGAAAATTTGATTGTTAACAGTCCTGTTTACAAGTCAGTCTCTGTCTGTCTTTCTGCTCTTCAGAGTGATTTTAGAGAAGAAGCTGCAGAGTAAACGAAAACCTGAGTTTGACATTGCTAGAAATGTACTGGAATTGATTTATGGACAAACCCTGACCTGGTGAGAAATTTTCAGTCCCATTCTCTGCTAAGTCTCAACCCCTGTCTTTTGCCATCTGTGTAGTTAATTTGTAGTTAGAAACACTAAACTGCTTTTAGAGAAGGCTAAGGATGTTTAGTATATATTATTTTATTTATTCTAAACGTGTGTATCTCCTATCATATAAAGATTTCAAGATGGCTTTTGAGACAAATTAACATAAGATTTTGCCTCATCTGGAGTCAAGCTACTGGTCCAACTAGCTCACTATTGTCTCCTACATTGACAGGCAGAGGTCTCTCCCAGCTCCAACTGGAACAAGTGAGCTTGAGACATTTTGTATATAATGCATGTGCAGTACCACTGAACTGCAGCTCTTATATTTCTACAAAGACCTGTGGCTTTGATCACCTCTGGGATGTGGCTGCACTAGAACTCCCGCTAGGCCTATCCATTTTCTAGGCAGACAAGGATTGATGGGAGCTGACGTCTGACAGCATCCCCACCCCTGCCTTCCAGAGAGCAATACTACTCAGATATCTAGAATTAAACAGCTCTGATTTAGCCACTTTGGAATTGGATTGCTTTACAGTCCCTTCACTACCACAGAACATAGGGTACTGCTTGAGTTCTTCCTACAGCCTTTAAGTAGATCTTTCAATAGTGCCCTGCACTTCCCCTACCTGAGACTTTAACTGAAAGAAATCTGCTAATTATGCACAGAGAGGGCATTTTCTGATATATTCATTACCCAGTCTGTGAAAGACTTTAAAGGACCTTGAATTGAACCTTGGGACTGATTTGAGTGCTGGACTATGACTCTGGCATGAAACCTTCTGGGTGACCTTGGGCAAATCACACTCTCTCAGCCTCGGGACGGGAATGACAAACCTCTGAACAACTCTTGTCAAGAATATCCCATTATAGATTTGCCTTAGGGTTGCCGTAAACAAGAAATGACTTGAAGGCACACAACAACAACAACAACAGAGCAGAAACAGAGCAGTTGCTGTAATATGTCCTCTTTTCATGCCACTGAAGAGGCAAGATGTAACATGCTGCTTTATCTGCTGTTTTCAAGCTATCTCCAAGAAGAGTCATAAGTAGTTAACTCCTTGTGGTTACAGAAACGTAAATGATAGCAGAAAGTTCCAAGCTTTCTAGGAAAGGGAAACAGATGGTATATCAGCTGGCTGTGTATTGGTTAAAAGAGAGAAGCTACCTATGCAAAATTTCAGAATGATTTATGCCTGTTCTGTTTTTTTCCTCCAAAGCTTTTGGTGCATAGCTTAGAACAGAGTCCATAGCACTGCCTATAACACCCAGCTACACTAGATTGTCCAGACCAATAGGTTACACATATATCTTCATCTGTGATATGTTCAACTGGTGAGGATAATCTATAGGTAGAGTTGTGCATTCACAAAGTACAATACAAACAGAGTCTAATATGGAATTCAAAATTGAACAAGACTTTTTTTTCCTGACAGGTTTTAAAATCAGCAATAGATAGAGGCCTGAAAATATTTGGTTAAGAGTCCAGTGGAAGCTAAAAAATAAACAAGTGTATGTTTTAAGCTGCTTAAGTGGTCAATCAGTATATTCTCAGTTTTGTGTTTTATTTTGTTTTTCTTTTAAATAGACTATCAGATTGTTGTGCTAAATACATGTAGATAGCGTAAGCACTCAGTGTCAACACAGCTATTCTGTCACTGGACCCTGCACCTCACCCCATCTCTGTTCCTGTCATTTCTTCTGTCCTTCTCCATCCGTCCCTCCCTCCCTCCCCTTTCCAAAGCATTTCAGGTTCTTCAAAAACTAGAACCTGGCAGTCTTTCTCAAGCTGAGGAAAGGACAGCTTAATTTATCTAATAATAGCCATCTCTCTTTTCTTTTTCTAGGCTGGGGGTCTTCTTTGCCCCACTCCTCCCCGCTGTTCAAATCATCAAGTTGCTGCTCTTGTTTTATATTAAGAAGGTAATGCCTTTTCCACTGCAGCCAAGCAGCCTATGTGAGTAGAAGGAAGAATTATAGAAATGACTAGTATGTTGTGAGACCAAGGAATCAGGGTAGGAAAAAAATATGTTGAACAGGAGGAAGAATACCTTAGGATTTTCCTAGAAGATAATTAAAGGAAGTAAAAATCCATCAGAAGTCCTTGGCAGCTTTGTGTATGCTGAGGAGAGCTTTTGTAGTAAAACCTTGTTGTTGTTGTTGTTGTTGTTGTTGTTGTTTTAATGAAAAGCAACCTTGATGAGCTGCACTTCTGAGCAGAGATGCAATGACAAAGAGAAGAGGCGCTTAACCCTTTCTGTACTGGTGAATTTCCCCATCCAGAATCACCACAAGGTTGTTTTACCTAATGCAGTAGTCTAGGTGTGTGTTACTCTTTAACAGGTATGCAGAGCAGCCAAGTATGGTGTCTGTGTGACCAATGGTAATTTCATTTAGAGGTGATCTAATTCCAGTGTTCCATATTCTTCCCTCCTAGGCCAGCTTGATGAGAAATTGTCAGTCTCCTAGTAAACCCTGGCGTGCATCTCACATGAACACCATCTTTATCACCTTGTTGTGCTTCCCTTCATTCCTGGGTGCCTCCATATTCCTCTCCTACACCATATGGGCGTGAGTAGATTTTCAGTGCAAATGTCACCTGCCGCATCTGCCTTCTAGTCATAATGTGTTACTGGTTTTGTGATCACTGAAACCCTCTTTTGTAAAACTATCCTACAAATTTATTTTATTTTGGACCTTGCCCTTCCTTTTTACTGTATAGTGGGGTGGAGAACCAAACAAGCATGTTGAGTGGTAAAGGACCATGGGTTCTGTAGGCCAAAACCTCTGGTGGGCCAGAGGTTTCCCATCTCGGCTGCAAAGCTGCCAAAAAAGGCACCATTACCAGTCTGAATTGTCTCTCCTTTAGCAGAACTTGAAACTGTTTGAGGTTGTGGCCTGCTATTAGGTCAATAATGTCTGAATCAAACCTCTGCTATGGTGAGCTGGCATCCATGTATGTTTATTCATTTGACATCCCACTTTTCTCCCAGCCCACGATTCAGGGTGGCATGCCAGACTATCATAGTATGCTTTTTAACACGGCATTTCTTGTTCCCTTGAAGAATGTGTCATAAAGCCTTCCTTGCTTTACAGGGAATACTTTCAATCCCTCATCCCATACCTTTCTGTATTTAAAGGTCTTTACCTCTTTTCCAATGGCCTATAGTGACATGCATGGCATGTTTCTGTATTGCTAAATTAATTCCACCATCACTTGTTGTTGCTTCCCTTCAAGTCATTTCTGACTTATGGCAACCCTAAGACTACTCTATCAGTTTACCTATTTGATGGTTGGAAAACTTTTCTTTTTATATATACTGAACAAAATGTCAAAAGTCCTTTATTTTGGGCTGTGGGCCCTTCATAAAAATAGAAAATTATAATTTATTAATGTGGATGTGAAATTGATTTTACAGTGAAATATATGGCTAGGTTAACTGAAATCTGTGTTTTCATTAGGTATTTAGGTAGAACACAAACTTGTTAATAGTCATTTCCTGATTGTCAACCCTGTATGCCATGGATTTCATTGTTCTTTTTTTTTACTACTTTAAGAACTTGGCAACACTGGTTAATATACAAGTAGAATCTTCAACAAAATGCCATAGCATGGAGTTATCCTGTTCACTATATCAGTGAATCAACCATGCCCTCCCCTAGGATACTCCATTACATTCATTCTACCACCTAGTTTTCTGTTTTTCTCCCAACAAAAGTCAATCTTCATTTTCTGACTACAGAGTATTTTCAGACCCCGTATGGCTATTGGAAGGGGTCCCCTTCATTTTCCTCTCCAAATGCATTTTGTATTAATCTTTGGATTCCGTCCAGGTCTGATGACGCTTCTCTCTTATGTGTGGGTGCTATTGCTTTTTGTGCATAAGCAATAGTACCATGATTTTGGTAAATAGCAGGGATAATGATGTGTTTATTAACTGTGCCAAATAGAATAGTACTTCTCTTGACTAGTTCTTTGATCTCATCTGGTCTTTGTCTTTCCAGAGTGAAACCTTCAGAGATTTGTGGGCCTTTTCAAACATTTGAGACCATCTATGATTCTGGGAAAACGTGGGTAGTGGAGTTGGAGCAATCCAGCCCAAATCTCACCTGGTTTACTTGGATTCATCAGCATCTGATTCAAAATAGCTTTTTCCTGTTTTTAATCTCTGGCATTTTGCTGTAAGTTGAAAGAACTCCATTATTTGTTTACACCTAAAAAGTCATAGACAGTGTTCTTATCACAGTCTAGAATGTAGAGAGTAGTTTGGCAGTTACAGTGGGACTTCCGTATCCACAGACTTGCCATTCGCAGATTTAAGCATCTGCAAATGGCAAGCTGTCCATTGTCCCCAATGGTGTTGTGTGCACATGGTTCCACTGCCATTAGAGACAGCCCCCATTGTCCCCAGTAGTGGTGCATGCATGCGACCACACCGCCATTAGAGACAACAGGACTTCAGGTAAACCCTTTCCCATTGTCTCTAATAGTGGTTCAGCTGCATCCATGCGCCGCCACTGGGGACAATTGGGGCTGTCCCTAATGGTGGTGTGGTTACGTGCAGGTGCCACCATTGGGGACAATGGGACTTGAGGTCCCACAAATTTTGGTATCTGCAGGGAGAGTCCGGACTACAACAGCCTTCGTACGGTCTTCAATCATCTGGGCTTCTGGAGAGAGTTCAGGTTTGAATTTTTTCTAGAACCTTATTTGTCTTTTTAGTCATCTACAGTATACTTCTCTAGCACCACATCTAAAATGAGCTGATTTTGTTTCTATCAGTTTCCCAGCAGACAGGGTCCCAGCATCCTGTATTCTGGGTTAAGCTCCTCCTATTTGCTCCTGTAGGCAGGGACAATAAACAAAAGACCGGCCCCTATATAGGGAGGAGCTAACCCCCCTGGGCCTCAGTCTTGTTCCTGCCTAAGCTCCTAGCAGGATGTGTCTCTTCGAGCCAGCAAAGTTTTTCCTTTCTCCGAAAGCGGTTTGAGAGTTTTCTTGGCCTTCCCTTCTTCTCCTCTCTCCTGCCTTTCCCCCCTTCCTTGGTGGTGGCTATGGCAGAGGACCCCAAGAGCACTGGCGAAGGGTCATCCTTAGCTCAGGCTTCCCTAGCTCAGGGTCTGCCAGCTCAACAGAAGGAGCTGGCTTCAGAGAGAGACCCATTGGGATGGGTTTGCTGTTGCTCTGCAGCTTCTTCACTACAGCCACTCCAGTCCTTTTCTTCTCTTTGTTTCTCTTGCTGCCTTGGAAGCATGAAGAAAGACTTAATATGGCAAGGGCTCCCAGGATTGGAGAAAGGTCTTGGCTTTGCCAATGACTCTCCCTCTCCTCCAAAGCTGCCCCCCTTTCATGGTGGGAGCACAGGAGATTTCTGCAAACAGCATTGCAGCACATGGGAGCCGTGGGAACAGATGGTGAGGGGTTTCCCCTCCATGCCTCTGTTTCTCCACATCACCTCTGCCCAGCCTGTTTAAGGCCAGGGATCAGTGAGGAAACTGGCCAGAAGTCATGGAAACTTCCCTTCTCAGCATTTCTGCTCAGCCCATTTGGGCCAGAGTTCAGAGGACAGGCCAGCCAAAAGCCATGGCAAAGGATTTCTCTGCATCACCTCTGCACAGCCTGAAACAGGGCCAAGGTCAGAGAGGCAAGCCAGCCAGAAGACACAGGAGAAGAAGTGAGTACCAGGGGCCCTCTCTAGCCAGCAAGGAACCGTTGCCAGATCTAATGCCCTCGCTCAGGGCAGGCATTGCCATGAGGCCTCTGCCATGGCCATTGCAGGCACTATGCCTAGCATAAGGTTTGGGACTCTGCCAGGAGGGCAGATGGAGACATATAACCTTGGTCTCCCCCTTCCTTCTCATCTCTGGCCCCAATGGCACCCAGGACCCCAACAGGTGTGGGGGATCCTTTTGCAGACTGGGAAACACATGGTGGTATTGCCAGGGCTCCTGCACATTCCTTTTGAAGTCTTATAATGAGATAGTGTGTAAGGAAGCAGAGGACTCCTCCTCTATGTTGTACAGCCACATGACTGTAAAGGAAGCTGGACTTGGCCCAGCAGGAGCTGAAGCTTCCAACTCTAAAATGGTCTTTTTTGGCTGCCACAGAGCATCCCATAAAAAAGCACAAAGTGGCTTCATGTCCTCCCCAGAGAGAGCATGGCCTCTGCCACCCACTTCTAAACAGAGGCTGGAGGGCCATCTATTAGGTATCCTTTGATTGAGAGTTCCTGCATGGCAGAATGGGGTTGGACTGGATGGCCCTTGGGGTCTCTTCCAACCCAAGGATTCTATGAGAGAGCACATGGATACAAATCCTCCTGTGTTCTCTCCCCAAAATTTACAACAACAAAAAGGAGGAAACCACTTGTGGCTATCATGGGTAGAGAGTTCCCTTCACCCCCAATTGTGTTTGGCTGCCCCAAACTATGGCACTCTTGAGAGAGCAGCTTGAGCGCTTGGCCTCTCCTTTCCATCAGAGATTATCCTTTCTCTGGACACAGATATACCTCAGGTAAATGTAGAGCCATGTATCACAGCAGCCCCTCTGCCCTTCCCAGCTTCCTATGCAAGTGGGAAGGGAGTTGAGGACCAAGCTAGCTTCTATCATGCAGCCAGGTTACTATAAAGCCTGCTTGAGATTAAAGGGCTAAGCTGTAAACCCCAGCTTGAAGTTGGGGCTGTCTCAAACATAAATAAAACAAAGTGCCCTGTGAGTATCAGGACTACACTACAGGCCATATGCAGTTACCTACCCATGGTTACAAATGGTCTTCAGTCACTGCTAACTTAAGAACAGTTTCCTCAGTGCTTGGAAGAAGCTACTGCCCAGGCAGCCTCCCTTGATGGGGCAAATAAAGGAGGGGAGAGCCCCCACAGCAACAGGTCTGAGGGCTCAGATTTACAAGAGATACTGGTTAACTTTTTCTGGTGTTCATTTTATTACTGTTAGCCCATGAGGTTTGAGTTGTGCTGTTTCTGCCCACCCCCCTCTCTTTTTTCCAGGCCAGAGAAGATGCCTGGAAACTAATTCAACAAGGGAAGGGGCTAGCCATAAGCCAACATGATGACTTTTCTTCCTTCCTCATGGGCCTCCATCCCTGTCTCCATTAGGACCAGAGCCTTTTTGCCTTAGCTGGAACAGCCTAAGACATAAGATGAGCACATGGTTCTACCTCCATTGTGCAAAATGTTATCAGCCCTAGCACTTCTCATTAAGAGCATAAGCTTTAACAATACAGATTCATTTAAATGCTAATAAACAGGGTGACTCAAGCAAGGAGAAGGCCTCTGGTCACTCAGCAGACCTCTAATGCTTACACGCATTGAGGATCTTTGGTAAAAACATCTTATATGAGGTGATAGTTATATTGGATTAAGGTGACCAACCAAGCTCCACTTTAGTGGAAAAAGGGTTATGTTCCTGTTATAAAACCCAGGGAACTTCAGTCAGCTAGCCTCAGGAGAGGTGGCTCTCCTCCCCTTTTTTCATGAGAGAGATGTCTGCTAAAGGGAAGAAACTAAAAAAAAATACAGTTTCTTCCATGAGATGGTTCTCACTAATACAGGGGGTTAAGAAAAATTCTTATCAAAAACAAACAAACAGCCTACTCTCCATGGGGGAGGAGGAGAAACCCCCCTTTCTCCATGAGTGTTTTAAAACAATATACGTAATCAGGTTTTTCTGCTAAGGGGTTGCTTCAAATCCCATTCAGACATCCTACAGAGCCCTGAGGAGTCTGCCACAAAGATCACAATTACCTCTTAACTTTTTCTAAATACTGTAGTTGCCAAGGTCTGGTCCAAACAACACCATTGTCCACTGCCTTCTGAGGTTGGGAAAATGGACTTCCTAGTGCCTATGCCTTGTTTTCTGCTAGCACATGTTGTCAGATTTAATATACCATAGACTTACACCAGGCACCTATATGCCCACAGCTTGTGTGTGTGTGCGTGTGTGTCTGTGTGTTCCAAAAAACAAAAACAAGCAAAAAACAGAAACAGAAAAACAACAACAACAAACTGTGATTTTACTATTTTATATAGGAGACTCCATTTTACTATGCCATTATATTTTATGTGACTTGAGCTTCCATGGATTTGGTATCCATGCAGAGTCCTGAATCCAACTCCAGTACATATCAAGGGCCCACTATACTATTTAAAATTTAGGTTTGTTTTCCTTTGACAGATCCTTTTTGTGGAGAAAATCCTCTCCTCGAAATTAGATACCAGAGGGCTTTCCTTGCCAAGCCCTCTGTTCCCATTTCTTGACTCCTTAATCAGCTGTTCATTCAGCCGGGAGACCCCTCAGCCTTCATACAGGGTGATGATAGCCTGCTACATGGAGGTGGGGTGATTTTTGAAGCCTCTAGACAAGTTCATCCTCAGATGAATTCATACTTAATTCTGACCACAGGCCCTGTTAACACAGAGTGCATCCATGCTTCTGCATGGACTCACCAATGTCTGCGAGGTAAAGGTTAATCCAGTGTCTCCCTTGCCTAACCATGGAATTAGTCTTATTTTTACACAGGTTCACAGATGTTCCAGTAAAGAACTGCACATTGTTTTGAAATATTAGTTGGTGGTCAGACATTAACATTCTTCCTTCAGAGTGGTAAGTCTTAATTGCTACACATGAAATCACCTTAATATCACCTTCATTGCTATAACCAGTTGACCAGGTGATCAGTGATAGGGTGGAAGCTGCCATAGGTCCAGATTAGATCAGGTTCTATTCTGATTGATCACATAATCCACCATAATCCACCTTTTAGACAAGTTCTCATCGACTGCTTCAGGTTTTCAGTGGCTGACCTGCTATAGTCCATCCAAGATGGCATTAAAAAGGGACTAAGACCCAACATCGTTATAAGGCAGGTGTCTGCCATCACGTCGGTTCTGTTCCATATGAGAGCAGCTAGAATGGTGGCCATCCTCACATTAAGAGGCTGTTGAGGGGAGTTTCCAACAGGGCCAGCCCACCAGACATCGTTTTCCATCTTGGGACATGAACACGGTCTTAAAGGCGCTGACGGTTGGGTCGATCAAGTCCCTTCGGGGGCCTCCCTCAAACACCTCTCCCTCAAGGTCATATTCCTCACAGCCATTACCTCCATCAGACGGGTGTCAGAGCTGGGGTCCTGTCAGTACGTAAAGACTTGTGTATTTTTAGGCCAGTCTCAATGTGCCTTCGTCCAGATCCTACCTTCACGCCTAACGTCAACTCAGCCTTTCAGGTATCGCAAGACATTCTCCTGCCTTCATTCTGCCCTGGTCCTAAGAAGGACTTGGAAAAGACCTGACACACATTGGATGTGCGCAGAACCCTCAAAATCTACATCAAGAGGACTTCAACCTTCAGGTCATCCAAGGCGTTGTTCATTTCCTTTCTCCCGGGCTCTTTAGGGTGCAAGGTATCTGCCTCGACTCGACACCTCGAGTAGGTAGATCAGGTCTAGTATTCAAGAGAGCTACCGAACTCTTGATCTCACTCCCCCCAAGGGGGTGATGGCGCACTCAACCAGGAGTGCATCGACCTCTGCGGCCCTGGCCACTAGCGCCTCCCTGTCAGACATTTGCAGGGCGACCACATGGAAGTCGCCTTCAACCTTCATAAGACATTACAAACTGGACGTGTCTCAGTCTGCTGAGGCGTCATTTGTAAGGAGGGTCCTCCAACAGATTGTGTCGGGGGCCACAGTCTCCTAGCACCACTTCTCTCCCAGTTCGAGAGGGCTTTTGTAAATCCCAGAATACAGGCGGTTAGGACCCTGTCTGCTGGGAAAACGAACATTGGTACTTACCCGTGATACGTTCATTTCCAGCAGACGAGGGTCCTAGCATCCTGCCCACCCGGGTGCTGCCTGCGGCCTCTGACCCTGCTTGCCTGTTGGTGGACCTGCCTTGTTCTTCTTGTTGCTGGATTGGTTTTTCTGAGTTCTTGTTTGTTCTGGGCTAGTTTTTTCTAAGGTGTTCTAGTTAACCCTTAGCTGATGTTACTAAAGTTCAATTCCTTGATTTACCTTACTAGTCGCTTGGCTTGTTATTGACTGAGGCCCAGGGGGGTTATATAGGGGCCGGTCTTTTGTTTGTTGTCCCTGCCTACAGGAGCAAATAGGAGGAGCTAAACCCAGAATACAGGATGCTAGGACCCTTGTCTGCTGGAAATGAACGTATCACAGGTAAGTACCAACTTTCGTTTTTCTTCACTGTCTAGCTATCACATTTGTACATGGTGATGTGAAACACAGTGGTTTAGACAATCTTTACTTTAGTATTTAATGTTATATCTTTACACTTCAGCATTGTGTCTAGTTCTTCCATAGCTGTCCTTCCCAGTCCTAGTGTTCTTTTGATTTCATGACTACAATTTAAATTCTAATCAATAGGACTGAGATGTGAAAACCATAGTTCCGTTCAATCAAACAGTTATGGATAATGGAACATTGTAGAGAGATGTAGTAGGGAAAGCTATGAACCGAGGAATGAAATTATAAATTAATAAGCTGGATAGAAGAACAAATTACTATGTGATTAAGCAAAGGGATTCGATACCGGAGGCTTTTTTTGTTTGTTTGTTTTTGGGGGGAGGGAAGAGATGTAACTAAGATTACGATTGAGATGTATCAATGTTGCTTTTCTTTTTCTTTTGTGTATATATATATGTAAAGAGTATTTTTTAATAATAATAAAAAAATAAATTCTAATCAATGATTGATCCAAATTATAGGAAATCTTTAATTATTTCAATTTCCTCATTGTCCATACTGAATTTATGTCAGTCCTCTGTGGTCATTATTTTTCTTTTCTTAATGTTGAGCAGTAAGCACTGCTTTGCGCTTTATTCTTTGTCTGCCTTTAGTAATTGTTCCAAGTCTTAGTTATTTTCTGCTAGTAGTATGGTGTCGTCTACATATTTTAGACTGTTGATATTGCTTCCTCTGATCTTCACTCCTCCTTCCTCTGAATTTAAGCCTGCTATGCATATGACATTTTTTGCATACAAGCTGTATAAATAGGGTGATAGAATGCAGCCTTGCCTTTGGCTACTGTTCCAGTTGGAGGCAATTCTGTTTCTCAATATTTTTCTAATGGTAGCCTTTCTGATGGCACACTTCATTCAATGGTACAGTCAAATTTACTAGTTCTTTAAAAGCAACCCATAGTTTTTCATGATCTGTGCAGTCAAAGACTTTGCTGTAGTCTAGACAGTACAGTCAGCCCTCCTTATCCACAGATTTTTTAATCCATGGATTCAAGCATCCACGGCTTGAAAATATTCCAAAAAAGTATAAATTCCTAATAGTAAACCTTAATTTCCCATTTTGTATAAAGGACACTATTTTGCTCTGCCATTATATTTAATGGGACTTGAGCATCCACAAATTTTGTTATTCACGGAGGATCCTGGAGCCAAACCCCAGCGGATAACAAGGACCCACAGTATATGCTGATTTTCTTCTGGAATTCGCTGGTGTACGCCATTATCCAGCATATGTGATCCCTAGAGCCTCTTCCTTTCCTGAACCCAGTGGTCCCTAGACCAGTGGGTCCCTAGAGCCTCATCCTTTTCTTGCATTTCTGGCATTTCTTGTCCCATATATGGAAGGAGCCTTTGCTACGTAATTTTGAGTGTGATTTTGCTTGTGTGGGAAATTCATGCAATAATCCTGTAGTTACTGCAATCTTTTGTGTCTCCTTTTTAGGGGATAGGGATGTATATTGATCATTTCCAATCTGTAGGTCATTGTTTAGTTTTCCATACAGTGGTGCCTCGGGTTACGAAATTAATTCGTTCCGCCATTCCTTTCGTAACCCGAAAATTTCGTAACCCGAAACACTTTTCCGTTAGCACTGGAAAGCCTATAGCTGCACTTTGCAGCATTTGAATTTCGCGCCGAAATGAATTTCGTAACCCGAAAAATATTTCGTAACCCGAAACAGTTTTTGCCAATCCAACTTTTTCGTATCCCGGAAATTTCGTAACCCGATCATTTCGTATCCCGAGGCACCACTGTATTTGGTGGCAGATTTTAATTAGACTAGAACTTGCTAAAACAAGTTTTTCTTACTGACACAGGAAGTATTGCCAGTAAATAGAAGATAGGTGCATACCGGTACTTTAAGCTTTTCACCTGTACAGTTAATGCCAAAGGTCAAGAACAGAGTAGATCTTGATCTACTGATAGGAATGGCTTGCAATAGCACAGCAAGTGCTTCCAACTCTCACACAACAAAAATTCAGGGGGAAAAAATCCTTGCCATACCCCTCCTATATTGGAATGCTCAAGGTTTGAGGGCAACAAGGCATGATTGATCTCTGAGTGAACTCATATTCTTAGTGCTGTAAACCAACCAAATATTTGCTCAGGGTGTTGTACAATTCCTTTCCCACCTTCCTCATCCACTATTTTGTACTTGGTTTGGGCTGGTGGATCCTGGGAGTTCTTGAAAACCTAAGTAGATCCTGCAAACCCAAAGTCTGCTCAGTGCCACCTAGGCTGTTCTAAAAATCCATATTTGTTTCTTCTCATCATAGTGTAGCTTTATGTCCAGTTATACAAGCTTATGTGAATAGCCTTCATGTAGCTCACAGTGGCTGAGAATCTGAAATACTAATCCAAACGAGTATTTTAGGTGTACTCAGTATCTGGGGAACACTACCTTCCTGTGTTCTCTGTGTGAGAATTCAGACTGAAACATTATTTCTGTTGGTGATCCATTCAGCCTTTTTAATGTGCACATTGGCTTTGTTTTTTTTTTTGAGCATGTGTCGCTCAACTCCTCAACATAATCTTTATATTCTACACCCTTATGATCTGCAGAGCTGTGATCTACCTCAACATTCAAGTAGTGAAGGGGCAACGTAGAATCATCACTCTCCTGAAGGAGCAGATTGCCAACGTGAGTGCTAAATGCAAAACAGGGCCAGTCTGTCACTGAGAACTACAGAACATCAAGCTCTCAAACCTTGGGTTTTATTGGAACAAAAGTAAATGGCTGCAGTCCAACAACTGCACATAGCAAAAATACTGCAGCAGGGATGCACTTGGTGGTACCTTCCACTACAGGTACAAGGCACTTTCCATGCTGGATTTGTGCAGTGTTTAAACCCTCTTGGCACAGATTCTGCCAGCTGTAGCGAGGCATTTCAGTAACAGTAAAAAACAAAAAAATACCTCTTGCACTGACGCTTTCAACAACAGATTAAAAATCAAGTGAATGTAGATTATATGAATTTCACCCTTATGGTCTATCCTTAACATCACTAGCACTTTCCTGTTATTCATCTTAAATATCTCTGTTCCAGGAAGGAGAAGACAAGATGTTTCTCATTCAGAAACTTCATACTATATATGGGAAGTGAGAGAGCCCTGCAGCAGAAGATAAGGTAAGGCCTTGGAGCTCTACAATGAAGACTTACATGAAAAGATTGCAGCTCAGAGAAGGAGAGGCTGTGGAGAATACATGGCATTCTATCATATGCCATACTGTATGGGCAAAAGGAGGCTTGGGATGTGTTAATTCATTGCCTATCAGTGAATTAACACTCCCTAAGTGGTTTACAATGTGTAAGCTAATTGCCCCCAACAAGCTGGGTACTCATTTTACTGACCCATGAAAGGATTGAAGGCTGAATGGACCCTGGAGCCCTGGCTGGGATTGAACCCACAATGTTGTGGCTGTGAGTGGCTGCATTTAACCATGGCACCACCAAGGCTTCTACCTCACCATCAGTTTTCACTGGTAGCCATGCTGAGTGGGTCTGATGGGAACTAGAGTTTAACAACACCTGTAAGGCTTCCAGTTCCCCAGTCCTGAACAAAAGCCTTAGCACTGAGTCCATGATTCCTGTGTCTCTCTCTGCCTGTGTTGTTAAATCCTGAGAGCCTGACTGCTTCCATGGCAAAGAGGAGCATTTCAGTGATGACACAGTGATGAGCCTTTCAGACACCAGTTCTTTCTTCTCCTGCTCCTTCTTTCCAATGAAGAAAATACTAACAGTAGCTAAAGGCTCCCCAAGGCAGTTGAGTAAGTACCAGGGAGTCTCCCTCACTTTACTCTGAGAATCCTAAGATAAGAAGCAAACTTCACTGTGAGTCATGTTGTTGCAAGTGTCCCTATTTTTCCCAGTGCATGAGCACATCTGCACAGACACATAGAAAGGAAAGGAATCCCACTTTTATGTCAAAGTTGTCTGCTAAAAATATTCTTGATGCAAGTTGTATATCTGAAGAGGGAGTAAACTGAACATGACAGATTTGCAGGTTAGAATCTGACTGCTGACAAATTTCTGTGAAGTAAGGTGAAGGAGTGACAGCTGCACTATAGGCAAGTGGGTGGGTTGCTGAACTCTGGACATGCCTCCTTTCCTGCCAAAGTATCCCGTCGGTATTATTTTCTCTTGACAAGGTTCTGAGACTGGAAGCAGTCCCAGAAAAGAAGTGGCTGTGAAAAAGATACAGGTACTGTAATTTGGGGAAGAACAGGAAGGAAAAGAGTTCAGCATCTCTGCTCTACCCCTGTATCATTGCCAACCTGCCTAAAATGACTTTGGCCCAAAAGCATAAACCTCACAATAACAGGATGATGCCACTGTTACATCTTATTTGCCCTACACATTAGAAAATTTTAGTTCTTGTGTTCCCAGAACAGGATAACAGAACACAGGATTCACTAATTCTTTCTAGCACACTCTTGAGACTAAATTTTACAAACAAGAATAATGGTGGAGGGTGTTTCATTCACATCCATTATGGAATGAGAAATATGAAGGAAACAATAGAAAGGTTGGGAAAACCTAGGTTCTTGGCACAGAATAATGAATGTGAATAATGAATCCAGACAGCAAAGAAAAATACTTCTGTAATAGTTCTGTAATAAAAATGACAACTCAGATTTTTCTTTCAATCTAATAGTTTATATTTGGAGGGTGAATCCTTATTCTCTGCTCAAGAAGATTCTTTGGAGATGGAGAATATATGTGGGACTTGCTAGGCCTGCTCTGAGGAACAGCCCCATGCTTCTGAAAACATCAGCTTTCATAGTAGGCTGATTTAGAAGATTACACAGGATTGTCATCTGCTTTCAATGCAAGAGCATTTGCTTTTAACATTTAAGAGCAATTTCAGCTTCCATGGACAAACAAGTGGACATTTCCCTTGCGCTGGAGTAAAAGATCCTAAACTGCTTGAAAGTTATGGTGAGTGGGTTTTTAAAAAGAGAATAACCAAACCAGTGGAACTTTTAAGAGGCAAAATGGCCCGTGGGCTTCCTATAGTGGACTTATGGAGTCATGGGAATACAATGTGAAAATTGGAAGAGGCTTGCTCAAGCACCCATCAAAGAAATCATGATTTGACGCTATTAAAGCACTCTTCCGGAAACTTCCCATCTATATATTTTTCCCATTTCATTTTCTCCTTTGCTGGTAATGTGATGTATCATGACTAAGCAGTGATACATATTGATTTGGTTTGTGAAGTTCTTGTGAAGAACACCACAATCAAGTCAGTTACATGGATGTATCTGCATTTTACCTCATAGCTGTGAACAGGACTGTTCTTCAACACTGAGCACCATTTCACATATAGGCCTGTTACAGACAGCCAAAATAAAGCTGCTTCGAGTCACAGTGGAGGTATGATGTTTCAATGATGCATGTGTCCTAAGAGTCCAGAAGTCGCACCAAAGCCACACTCCAGCCCTAAGGACTAGAGCGTGACTTTGGTGTGTCTTCTGGTCTCTTAGGACGCATGCATCATTGAAACATCATACCTCCACTGTGACTCGAAGCAGCTTTATTTTGGCTGTCTGTAACAGGCCATAGAGAATGGCTTAAACCCTTCCTACCTTATGTTTTCTTACATGTTGAGTCAGGGCCAGCTACTCTTTACTGTGGGGCTGGGGTTATGAATTACAGAATTTCAAATATGTACCTTCTCTCTCACTAGCCATCGCACCAATTTCCATGGAGCATATATGAAACCCAGTATTTTGTTTTTAAAATACAAGATGTGTGGCTTAAGATTACTGGATGTGGCTCTCTCCTATCATCTTTTGTGTACTTAGGTTTGCATGGGCTCATGTAACTCTGTGGTGATGGATTTGTTCCCCATGTGTGGTCAGAGATAATTCTCCTTAGCATTTTACGTGTTTGGATTTGGACCTTGGCAAACCTCAGTTAAGCCCTGATGTTATCCAGTGTCAGAACATAGTACACTTCTACATTCCTGTCTCAATGAGTGCCTTGCCTCAGCATCACTGTAGTTTTGTGCCTTCAAGTTGGTTCTCCCTTATGGCAACTCTTAAGGTGAACCAATCATGGGATTTTCTGGGGTTGAGAGTGTGTGACTTACCCAAGGTCACCCATTAGATTTCCAGGGCTGAGTGTAGAATCAAACCTGGTCTCCAGAGCCATAGTCCAGTGCTCAAACCACAACATCACACTATTTGCAAGTCAAATTTATTATGATCCAGGATAATGTTATTTAAGATGACTCCATGGTAAAATTCAGAGTGCTGTGCCATTTACATAGATCACTGTCCTTCATGCAAAATGAGCTTGTTGAAAGGTAGTGCAGTCAGTGTACCTCTTTCCACATAATCCAGACTCAGCATTGGCTGAATCAACTTGGATTTTGGCATAAGAGTTACTTTTCCTGGTGTAAAAAGGGCTTTCTAGTCCAGGATTCTAACTCACATATGGACAGCTAGATTTTTATTTATTTCAAATATATATGCTTCTTACTTGGTTTTAAAGGTCTCTAGGAAGCTCTGGTGGCTTTGGCAAGCTCATAAATAGAACATGATAATGAAAGCTATCGTCAGCTGGTTAGCTGCCAGATCTGGTAGTCAGACATGTTCTGCCTCAAAACATGAAGGTGTCAATTGGCTATTATGTCCTCTAATCAATTTCCAAAGCCATCTGAGCTAGTAATAACACTTACACTTTGTGGTAAATGAATTCTGCAGCTTTAATTATGTGCTTGTGAAAAAGTACTTAATTTGTTTAACTTTTAGTTCCCAGAAATCCCTCTTGCAGCTGAAGACCAGTGCACATGCAGAAGCTTTGTGCTACTCTGATTTCTATATTGCTGTCTTGCATTTTTAAATGTCTGACCTAGCCCCCCCTCCCCCCAAAAAATGAAATAAAACCGGTAGAATGGAATAGAAAAGCCTGTCTTTCTTGCTACCTTTTATTAGTGGGTGAATATCCTGTAGCTCAGTAACAGATATGCTAAAATCTTGGATTTCTCTCTTTATTCTAATGAGCATTCCTGTTTTTGCCCCAGAAGTGGGAAGAGAGGGAAAGCTGCATTGAAACAAACTCTGTGCCTAAGACATTTGCAGAGGGAAGATATCTCATGCTTCCAGTTAGAAGCCAGTGTGAAACTATCCCATCTGTTTCTACTGATTACAGTCAGTTTTCTAAAAGATGCTATAGAAAAAACAAGGAAGGACTACAGTGAGGGGCATGCAAAATTCAATGAATAAGGAAGGGTTATGGTGTCTGCGTTGTTTAAGTCTAGGTATTGGAAGTCTGTGTGCTCCATGAAAACTGTTGAAACAGTGAGGTCGAAGGCTTTCATTGCTGGCATCCATGGTTTTTTGTGGGTTTTTCGGGCTATGTGGCCACATGGCCACATAGCCCGAAAAACCCACAAAAAACCATGTTGAAGCAGTTTCCTCAGCTGACTGGTCAGGTGTGGGCTGCCTGCTGATAAGAAACTTTTAAAACTACCTCTTGGATTCTTACACATTTACTTCAAATATATGTACTGAAGAGGTTTTCCAGCTCTACAGTGGTGTATATGTCAGCCTCCAGGCATGAAGCTGGAAAAGTTTTCCCTCTTTATCCCAGTCTCAAGATCTGGACTGGCAAATGGAGGCAACAGGGAACTTTTGCAATGCGCTGTACATTGGGTTATCTCTATACCAAGTTCAGAAATATCAGTTAGTTCAAAACGCAGGAGCCACATTGATTACTGGGACATACAAGAGTGACCCTCTTACACCGATGTTAAAATCACTCTGCTACCAGTTAGTTTTTAGGCAAAGTACCAAGTGTTGGTTATTACCTTTAAAGTCCTATATAGTTCGGGCCCAGGTTACCTACGGGATCTGCTCCTCCCATATAATCCACTCCATACACTCAGATCCTCAGGGGGACATTTACTCCAGAGGTTGGCAACTGTCACCCAGAGGACTTTTTCTTCCGCTGCCCTTAGACTGTGGACTGTAAGAAGAGATTTGACAGCTGAATATACTGCCCAAATTGAAAACAGCTTTGAAGATCAGTCTCTTTCGGCAGGCTTATCCAAATAATTTTAAATTGTGAATTAAGATGTTGAATTTTAAATGTAGACTGTTTTAAAATGTGCTACGTCTTATTTGTCCTTTTGAACTGTTGCATTTTTTAATTAATGTGTTTTACTTGATGTTGTTAATTGTAGTTGTTCCCTGCCTTAATCCATGGGAAGAGGCAGGTAAATTAACAATAACAACATCAGGCATGGATAGTTTGTATGGTTTTCCAGCTAGTCTAACTAAACTAATGTCTTCATAAGGAAATTACCAATTTTGGACTCAAAGAGTAACAGAGTAATAGTCTATCATACAAGAGGAAAAGCAACAATGACAGTATCACCTGCGGGGTGTGTGTCTTTAGACAATATGTTCTTAGTAGCAAAGATGGGAACCAATTAACCTTCCAGATGTTGCTGACCTGTAACTCCCAGCATGTCTCATCGTTGACTCTGCTGACTTGAATTCCTGGGACTTGTAGCTCAACAACATCTGGAGGGCCACATGATTCCCAACCCTGCAGTCCTCTTGCCCACCAAGAGGAATTTGAGTTCAGAACTGAAATGCTTCTGAGAAAGAAGCAACAAGTTATCTTGTTACCTGTAATCTTGTATATACCTACTTGGAAATAAGATCAGTTGAACTAAATGAAAATAACATCTCAGTAGACATGTTTAGAGAGACAGTGCAATGTAGTGGTTTGAGCACTGGACTACAACTCTAGAGACCTGGGTTCAAATCCCAGCTCACTCATGTAAATCCACTGGATAAACTTGGTCAAGTTTCAATTTCTCAGTGTCAGAGGATGGCAATGGCAAACCTCTCTGAAAATCCTGCCAAGAAAACCCCATCATAGGTTCACCTTGGGATTGCTATAAATTGGAAACAACTTAAAGGCACACAACAACAAAGACATATTTAGCACTCTGCAACTGTTAACAAGTTATTATTTAACGTAGTAAGAGAAAGAATTGTCTGTCTCCCTGCCCCTCCCCTCCCCTGTTTAGAGTGGTAACAGGGCCTTATGAAGTCATCTAGTGAAATATGGCCAGGCACTATGGAACAATACATTATTCTTCTTAGCTTTCAGAGAAATGTTGCATGTTTCAGTGAAGACAGAGCTTCTATTATTCACTGAAAACTGACTGCAAGTGTTTAACAGTATCTATTTATCACAGTGTGATTGTAGTTTGAATGTACACTGCACTCTAAGAGATTTGAATAAGGGAGGCTAATGTATCTATGGCCTTATACAGACAGGCCAAAATAAAGCTGCTTCAGGTCACTTTGGAGGTAAGGACTGGAGTGCAGCTTTGGTGCAGTTTTCAGACTCTTAGGATGCATGCATCATTGAAACACCATACCTCCAAAGTGACTCGAAGCAGCTTTATTTTGTCCTGTCTGTATCAGGCCATTGTTACTTTTTATTCATACTGTGGTAGTAAGAACTGGAAAAACAGGAAGATAGAAGATAAACAGAGACTACCCTATTTTGACCATATCATGATGGGACATACCTAATTAGAAAATACTATAATGCTTGCTAAAGTGAGAGACAGTAGGAAAAGAGGAAGATCACATTCTGGATGGATAGACTCAGTGAAGGAAACCACAGTCCTGAAGACCTGATAGTATGACTTAGAGGTGTCTCATTCATAAATCAATGCTAACTTGATAGCAGTTAACAACAAACAACAAAAAGGAGCCTGGCAGGTGGAGATTTAAGGGTGGCATAGCATATAAAAGAGCTACTGTGGTGTACTGATTTAAGTACTGGACGAGGACTCTGAGAGACCAGGGTTTGAATGCCCACTCAGCCATGGAAACCCACTTGGTGACCTTGGGCAAGCCACACTTTCTCAGCCTCAGATAAAGGTAATGGCAACATCCCTGTGAACAAATCTTGATGATAGGTTTTCCTTGGGTTCCCCATAAGTCAGAAGGGGCTTGAAGGCATTCAACATAGCATGTAAAATTAGAATGGATGGGGTTGTCCTACTGCTCTTTTTTGAGAAGTAATGGAGTTGAATTAATTACTCAGTTTTAAAAATTAATTAATTTATTGAGTACTAATGGGGCTGTGCTTCTGCTCTTTCTTGAAATGTTTACAAATAGATTGGTTTATTGAGAATATTTGTTTGGTGGAACCTTGTAGACTAGAGTAGAATTAAGAAGCCCTCCACATGTTGTTGAATGCAGTTTCCAGCATTCCTCATCACTGGCTCAGCCAACCAGGACTCCTGCAAGTGGCCCCAGTGTAGAACTTTGACAATTGCCTATCCATCCATTACACACATCAGTTTATAAAATGTGTAAGCTGGCATTTATTTGCTGTAAATTGGCATCATGTTGACTTATGGCAACCTTATGAATCGGAGACCTCCAGGTCACCCCATTATCAACTCGGGTCTTGCAGACTCATGGCTGTGAATTTGTTGATTCAATCTATTCATCTGGAATGCAGTCTTCCTCTTTTCCTGCTGCCTTTTACCTTGCCAAGGATTATTCTCTTTTCTAGTGAGTCATGTCTTCTCATGACATGTCCAAAGTACGAGAATCTCAGTGTAATCATCTTGGGTTCTTGGGAGAGCTTAGGCTTGATTTGTTCTAGAACCCATATTGGTTTTTTTTATCAGGCCATGGTATCCATAGAACATCAAAACATTTCAAATTTGTTAATTTTCTTCTTACCAGCTTTTTCATTGCCCAGCTTTCACAACCATACATAGAAATTGGAACTATGATGCCATGGACAATCCTAACTTTAGTATTCAAAGATACAGTATGTTTTTACAGTTCATAATCTTGTCACATTCCTTCATCACTGCCCTTCCAAATCCTAGTTGTCTTCTTTATTTACTGCACCACTATTCAGTCCACTTTTGTTCATTGTAAGTGACCAAAATAATCTTGGTCAGTTCACATTCTTCCCAGTGTGAACTCTTCTGTGTGGGACTATGAACAAACCAAAGGGACATAAGACTCAATAGAAATAAATGGCTTCCATACTGTTTAATAATCTTACAGCAGAGTTTTACTAAGAATGACTTTTTCTGCTACATCCTTACTAGGCATATTCCATTGTTTACTGTTTATCTATCAAAAGTTTATCTCCTCTTTTAGAATGAACAAGAACTTGTAAAAGAAATCCAAGATATGTTTAAAAGGCAGAGATTTAATTTAAAACTTAGATGAATGTCAAAAATCCAATATATCCCTGAGCATAATGTATATTATTGTTCTTCCTGAAAAGCCTGATTAATGTGTGTAGGGAATGGAACTGCTGAGAGGAAATTATCAGTGTAACCGGTAAGTGTGATAGGATGGACACCATCAGAGGCTTTACTTCTTGTTCCTCACTGCTGCCATCAAGTGGATGTTTATTTCCTCTGGTTTTAACTAAAGAGCCCTTGACCCAGACAACTCTCTAGCTATGCCTGCTTAATGTGGCATGACACTTATACATGGAGTTACCAACAAGGCTTCAAATACTTTTCCCAAAACAAATGTTGTTGTTGTTGTTGTTGTTGTTGTTGTGTGTTTAAACTTAAAGCCATATTAAATTTTAGTTTTAGATAAGTAATTTCTGAGAAAAATATTTTAGGTTAAATAAGCTCAGCCATAAAAACCAAACTAGGTGACCTTGGGCAGGTCACACTCTCTCACCCTCAGGCAAAGGCAAACCTGCTCTGAATAAATCTTGCCAAGAAAACCCTGTGATGGGGACACCTTAGGGTTGCCATAAGTTAGAAATGACTTGAAGGCACACAACAGCAGCAAAGTGAACAATCAACTAAACCTGCAATCAAATAAAATCAAGCAATGATTAAAATTTTCAGCTGGACCATTTCAAGATTCTCTTCCTAACTCAGGGATAGACTGTAGAAATAAATAGTTTGACACTACTTTAATGGCCATGACTCTATCCTGTGGAATCCTGAGATTTGTGGTTTGGTAAGGCAGTGGAGCACTGAATACCTCACCAAACTATAAATCTCAGGATTATCAATCAGTCAATTACCAATCACAAGTATACCCAATGATAAATAGCATACACACACAATTTGAGATAGCTATTGCAGTTGAGCTCTCCCATGAATAACAGGTTGCATGTAATTGAGCCTATGCATTCTTGCTTGCAAGTGAGCTACAGCCAAACACATCAGGGTGACATCTAAGTACACATTATACAAAATGGTTACATGATAATGCATGGAAGAAGTAATTTTCTTTCTATTTCTGTTCTACACATCTGCACCTCAGGCTTGGTACACGTATATATTTTTGCATTTTGCTTTAAGAACATTATGTGTGCAATCTTATCTCCACAATTTTTGCTTTTAAAGTAGCAAAGCAGAGAGACAAATGTAGATCTTATAGGCACCTTTGCATTCACTTCATTTTTATTTGCTTAATTTTATTTACCTAGTTTTGTAACTTTTATTTTGCTGTTGCTTTCATGGTAGTTGAATTTTTCCTGCTTCACCTGGTGGTGGGCATTGTAATGCAATGCATTCTGTGTTTTGACCTTTGCAAAAAATATACTTACAAATAGGCAAAATTAATAACAAACTGTCTACCCATGTTGAGCCTCCCCACCTTAAAAACAGTTCCAGTGGCCTTGTCCACCATCTTTGTCCTTGAGAACGGGAGTAACAAGTGATTCAGAATAACAATAATGTGGACTTCTCTGGCCAAAATCATCTCTTTCTGAAGAAAGCAAAGAGGCACGAACTGGGGAAGTGAATACCCCAGCTAGGACCTGAGAGACTTATTGAGAGTAATAGCACAAGCACAAATACTGGTGAGGCTCAGGAATATCGATTGGCATTCCTGCTGCTATTAGCAGCCAGGAAACAGCAATGTGCATCAGAATTACAGGAGAGGTGAAAGATATACCTCCTTGAAGTGACTGTTAGCTATTAGCAGCAAGGATATAACAATTTATATCATAACAGCTGGCAAATGGGGGGAGGGGGGCCCTTTGGCCGCCTCTTAGTGATTCTGATTCCTGATCATTGTTTCTTTAATTATAATATCAGCAAGGCAACAATGATCTGAGCCCCTTACCCTAAACTTGGTGGGTAGGAAGGGAAGGTTTAAACCTTCCTGTCTATTCCAGCACAGAGAAGTATACATGTGTACCTTACTTAGTTCTGATTTGTTTCAGTTGCTTTCAGACCACCATTCCTTTGAGACATATTTGTATGTCTGTTGTCAGTTATTACATACTTATGTTCTTTCTTAAATACTCTATGCTGCAACTCAGGAAAGTCAGCAGAGTGGTTCTGCCCCAACATTCTAAAAATGTGCAATCCCCCCTAATCAAGTGACACAATCTATGTGCCTGCTGCAACTATTCTGCTAATAATTAAGGAACAATTGCATATTCTGTTATAATTGCACTTAGACTGTTTAGAAACCACAAAGTGCTAATAATGGAAGAACTTTGGATACCACAGAAAACTATACTATTGCATGACTTAAACATCATGCAAACATAATCTAAGAAAAAACTGAGATGGGTATTGACCTGGTGGGCACTTAGATTCTGAGAGATGAAATCCTTAAATAAAACAATGAATACAGAGGTAGTTGGTCTTCCCTTCCATAAAAACATTCTGTTCCAGATACCTAGTAGCAATGTGTCACACAAAAGATGAAATATATTGATTCAATAGAAAAATATTCATTCTCAGTTTCAAACTATCAGTCTGTGGCAGCAATGTTATTCCCACTGCCTTCAAGGGACAGTGAGGTTTTTTTTGAGTTTTGGTTTGTTTTTTGGCTTGTACTTCCTATTCACTTCTGCAGATGCAGCCCTATTGATCAGCTCTCTTTCTTCTACTTTTTGTGTAACTGAGGTCTTTGAGTTGAGAACTAGCTCCAGCTCCTGGGAGAGTCAGTTTTAATCACGCAGAGTGGAATTCAACCACTCCAACACATTAGACAAGCCTGTGCCATCACGTGCACTAGTCTCCAAAATAGTGATGGGCTGTTTGGCGAAGCTAATGATATCCTGGATTCGGAATAATGACTTCATCTCCACGAGGGACATGTAACATGGTAGATCACTAGAGTCAGAGGAGAAAGAGAATAGTCATACACTCCCATCAGCCTGCTCAACTGTTTCTGAAAAGAAGACCCAACAGAACATTGAAGTATCTCTTCCATCACTCTGGGGTTGGTTTTCCTACCAGTAATTACTGAAACCTAATATACTGTTCTTCCCCCTCCTCCCAAATCTCCCATCTCCTGCATGGAAATGCAAGTTAAGCATTTCTTACATCTTGTTGAAAATGATGAGGACAGGAACGGATGCTAGCTCTTCAGCAGAAAGGAGTGACAGAAGCTGAACACAGGATGAAGAAATCTGGGTAGGCCTGGCAGCGTCAATCATATACTGCAGAAAAACAGAGATATTATATATATCTATAGAGAGAGAGACAGACAGACAGACAGACAGACAGTGGATATAGCCCTCCACTAGCTACTTGTTCGGGCCAAGGCTCATTACAAGCTTTTGGTCCTGGTATATAAGGCCCTGTGCTTTAATTCCCCCAGTATCTGGCAGCTCAGCTAGCATGGTATGTACCATCTAGGAACTTAAGATCTACAGGCAAAGGATTACTGGCTGTGCTACCAATGCGTACAGCTCTATCAAGACTATGAGTCTTTCAGGATCTGGCTCTACATTTGTGGAAAAGTCTTCCTTTGCACCTCTGGCTAGAGAAGGACCTTACCCACTTTCATAAAGGTTTGAAGGCCTTCCTCTTTGATTTGCCAGATTGAGTTGCTAAAGTGGCTGAGATGAGTAGTGACTGATGAGTTTGTTTTTAGTATGTCTGTATATTCTTTTAATATTTTAGCATTTTGTTGTCTGTTTTTGATTATATATGTTTCATGTTCCTCCCTTTGGTGGAAAGGGTGTTATAAACATCATCGTCGTCATTATTATTAGAGACTCAGATACAAGGAACAAGCAGTAAGGGACTTATGGCTTCCCAGTTCTGAGCACAGCAAGGAAAGGCAGAAATGCACAATTTGTATGGTGTACTTTGTACTGATGTAGCACAGCCTGTGGACAACCTAGTTCTTTCTAGAACCAGAGAAGGTTTTCCTAAAAGCTGAGGATTTTTGTTTTGTTCTTTTGTAAATGTGAAAGCACCTACTGAGATCCTGACGAACACTAGTGAAGCATAATGCTCCACTAGTTAAAACAGACAGAGGCAACTATCCAAATTTTGCAAAGTACATTCCAAGAATGTTCTGGTGGCCATTCTCGTTTGGATGGGATGGAACAGTGCTCCACAAATAGGAAAATGGTTTGCATGGGGGCGGGGTGGTATCCTCCTTGTACAAATGTCTAGATCCTGTCATTTCTGGAATAACTGAGAGTTACAACAGTGTAAAAATGCAAGTATAAGAACTAGTCAATATCAGTGCAGAACATTCTCGGAACATAACAGGCTTGCATAAAGTTTGTGTGTTCTTATCTGAAATAAAGTAAGGGGCCAATCACATAGGTAGGAGTGAAATATGCATACAAATGGAGCTCTTACCAGGACACAACAGCAGTCACTGTAGTAACTAGACCAGATGGGACCCATGCATCCCCCCAGTTCCCGCAAAGTGATCTTCTTTGCTAATGAGAGGTCTGTAAGATTTGTGCCCACCTGAAAAAAAGATAGTAATCAATTAGACTGCTACAGTGATGACTTAGGTGGGTTACAAACCGCTGGGTTGCAGAGGTCTCCCGCCGCCACCGCTTGCAGCGTCCAGGAGCCGCAGCGGCCAAACCGTGGGGCTCCCGGATGCTCCGAGGAAGGAGCGTGGAAATTGCGCTCCTTCCTGGGCCCCAGAAGTGGCGCCGCAAAGCGCAAGGCGCACTTTCACAGTGTCACTTCCGCTGCGACACGTCTGGACGCTATGCGTCCAAGACGTCAAAATGGCGGCGGCCGTGCAGAACGGCTGCTGCCATTTTGTACACGCAGAGCGTGTACTAGGGTTAGGGGAGTGTGGAAGCGCTGCCCCTTCCTAACCCTAGTACGCGCTCTGTGCGTACTTTCTCGCGGTATGTAACCCGCCTTAGAATCAGAATCACAGAGTTGGAAGAGACCACAAGGGCCATCCAGTCCAACTCGCTACCATGCATGAACTCACAATAAAAGCACCCCCAAGAGATGGCCATCCAACCTTATTTTAAAGACCTCCAGAGAAGGAGACTTGTACATAGTGCAGGAGCTAAGCATGAATGGCAATCTTCTACTCATACTTTAGAAAAAGCTGACTAGCTTGAGACAGTTCAGTGAAATCCAGCCAATATCACTACGTATCCATAAAGCTGACTTATCCTGAAAGCACAGTCCTATGCATATTTTCTTGGGAGAAAATCCCAGCAGAATTCAGTAGCTATTGTTATGTTATATCTAAAATTAAGACGCCAAAAGAGTCTGATGCTAACACAATTCCAATTCACATGGTGAAGCTGGGATTTGCACTACTACTGTAATTGAGAGCACCTATTTAATGCGGGTTTTTTTTTCTTGGATTAATGTAGAATATTGCAGTGTGATAGTTTAAAAGGAGGAGTGTAACTTCCAACAGAGAACTGGAAAGTAAAATCTGTATGTATGTATATGGACAGATAGCTATGCCTTAGCTTCTATTTATGGCTCCTGGATATTCTATGTGTCTCAGCCCTCAATGCTAAAGGAGGTCCCAATAGTCTAAATCCGGCATTTTCAAGCTGCCACAAGGGATTTTAGTTTTCCCTGATGGTAAAAACTTCCAATCCTTACACTAGTCTTATGCTATACATGTCATGGAGTTTAAGTATATTTTTAAATGTTACAGCGTCTGCTTCTCCAGATGTTAGATTTTTCTGAGCCAGTTTTAAAAACGCTAGGGTTAATTTTAAAAATACTTGAAAAAAGACAGCTTGGGAGGGAGCATAATATTCCTTTGCAATACTCAATGAGAACATAAGCAGAAACAGCAACACGCAGCCATGGCAGGCCACACCCACACACATGCACTAATGAGATGTTCCTTTGCACCAATAAGAGTCAAATAAATCAATAAATCAAGTAAATAAAATAGAATGAGAAAATGCAATGGAAAGTAATTCCAGCAGACAGATAGGCGTCCAAAAAACATTGCAGAAATAATCCAGTTTGAGACTGCTTTAACTGCCCTGGCTTGGTGCTAGGGAATCGTGGGAATTGTAGTGGCATCAGAGCTCTCTGACAGAGGAGGCTGTCAATAAAACTACTACATTTCTAGGATTCCCTAGCACCGAGGCAGGGCAGTTAAAGAGGTCTCAGGCTGGGTTATTTCTGCAGTGTTTTGGCCCAGAGACAAGGGAGCAGAAGTGATCCTCTATGGAGAGCTACCAAGGTCCAAAACCCACTGCAAAAATAATCCAGTTTGAGACCTCTTTAATTACCCTGGCTCAGTACTAGGGAATCCTGGGAATTATAGTTTATTGTGGCACCAGAGCTCTCTGACACATAGGTTAAATGTCTCACAAAACTACAGTTCCCAGAACCCCCTAGCATTGAACCAGGGCAGTTAAAACAGTCTCAGGATGGATTATTTCTGTTGTTTTCTACTATAGGCAGAACAACCTGTCCCCAATGGCCCACTACTAACATCTAGTGTTCAAGCAACAACCTGTGAAAGAGGCTGTAAACACAAAAAATCATTATTATGAATGAAATGTGGTTTCATTAGTGACTATCAACTTCCTCCAAAAAGGGTAACAACCACTGTCAATGGCAATACCCTTCTCTTTACCACAATTTGTCTCCATCACAGATTCAGATGCACCCACCAGTCAGTGGTGGCCCAGTCATGTCTAATATGGGTCTATGGCATCCTGCACAAAAGGAACTGCCTTATACTGAGCCAAACCAATGGTTCAGATAAAATGCAGCATCTTGAAATAATAATAATAATAATAACCATCTAGGGGTAGCCATATAGCAAATCCAACAACATCCAAACAATGATACCTTTACTGGACCAACCAAAATGCACAATTACAAGTTGCAAGTTTTCGAAGTCACACTGGCTTCTTCTTCATCTGGCAAACAGGAGAAAAGAATTGAAGATGTTAGTCATAGGCCTGCATTTTCTGTTTCTGGCCTTAGTTCAGATGGTAGGGAGTGCTATCTGCAGGCTGGCACTCCTCCTTTGGCCATGCAGTCACTGGGAGATTTTCAAAGTCAAGGAAATTTAATGTCCATTGGCAATTCAAAGAAGGTGTTTCCTTGGAATCCAGCATGTCTCCTCCCTTTGTGAAGCCATTTGAAAACCTACCAGTGACTGCATGGCCAAAGGTGGAGGTGCCAGATAGCCCTCCCTACCAGAAGACCAGAAACAGAAAATGCAGGCCTACGGCTAACATCTGCAATTTATTTCTCCTGCTTGCCTGACGAAGAAACCAGTGTAATTTCCAAAGCCTGCAGCATGTGCTCTTTGGTTGGCCCCGTAAAAGTATCATTGTTTGGATGTTATTGGCAATGGTTCACTAGTTCAGTATCGTCGACACCAGGCTCTACTCTGAATGAGTAGTTCTTGCCCGGGATTATTCCTTTTTCCTCACTGGAGACCTGCATGTGTTTTTGTACCACTGAACCACATTAACTAACCCGGCGTCACTGAACGAGAGACAAGCAAACCTGGGGACCTTTTGGATCAAAGGGCAGAGTATAACTCCTCTACAAATAAAGAAGTAAGGATATAAATAAGGTACACAATACCGTGGGCAGCGTGGCTGGTGGCTCCCCAAGCTCCTTGGCGCCATTCTTGGAGGTCAGCTGTGCAAGGGAGAGCGTTAAGGAAGGCAGTGCTGGGGCTCTATTGGATTCAGAACAACAACAACAACAACACACAATACAATTCAGTACAACTGAACACACGAGGGGCCTGGCTGGGTAGAGCTGGGGAGGGCAACTGGGGCCTTCCATTACCTCTCCCTATAATTCCCATCAGCTCTGGCCAGATGGAAAGTGAAGCCCAAAAACCTCAGGAGGACATGTCCTCCTTTTCCCAGACACATCCTACATTTCAACCTTCTGCCCAGGAGGAGTTCCTAAATGCCCTCCGTTGTGAGCATAACCATGGGTGCATCCACACTGGAGACATAACCCGGTTTGGTATCGCTTTAACTTTAACTCGGGGGGCTCTGGTGCCCCAGCTCTGGGCCCACAACAAACTCCAACTCCCAGATTCCACAGCCTTGAGCCCGACAGAGAGTTACAGCGGTGCCAAACCGGGTTATGTCTCCAGTGCGGATGTCTCTTCCGCCTCTGGGCTTCATCCCCTTCCCCTCAGTGGAGAACATTCAGGATATTCTGCAGCCGCTTCACCAGCAGCGTCTTCCCGGCCCCAGAAGCCCCCAAAAGCAGGTACAAGGAGCCGCCGCCGCCGCCGCCTCGTCCCGCCGCCGTTGCCATGCCGACCGAGAGCGGGCCTTCCTCGACTCTCCCCAGTCCCCGCCCCCCGCCCGCTGTTCCGTGATTGGTGGAGGCGCTGCGGAACGTTCTGCCTCGTCGTCGGCACGCCCGCCAATCGCCTGCGCCTGGCGCCGGATGTCCCGCCCCGGAAGCCGGAAGTGGGGCCTAGGTTGCGGAAACGGCTTCGGGGCTGCGAAGAAGAGTCAGCGAAGGAGCTTGAGAAAGAGAGAGGGATCGAGAGGCGCCATGGGACGAGGAGGCGGCACCTTCGAGCGGCTTCTAGGTACCGGGCGGGGAGAGAGGCCCCGGGAAGCGCCCTCCGGCTCCGGCCTTGGTTTCCTTGCCCCGAGGCCGCGATCTCTGGGAGCGCCCCTCCTTCCCAGGGGCTTCGGGAGGCGGCTGCTTGCCTCTCCTCTCCGTCCCCCGCCGTCCTTTGTAACATCGGCGTCCTTGGGGCGGGGCTCACAGCACTCCCCTTCTGCCCTCCCAGACGTCGCCAGGCTGAAGCCTCCGCACCGCAGGATTAACCCTGGCTGACACCGCTTCAACTGCCAAGGCTCCGCGCCCGGGAAACCTGGGGTTTGACGTTTTGGGGAGCTGTACAGGGCCCGAACAGACAGACAAAATCAGGCTGCTTGGGGTCACTTTGGAGGTGTGTTGTTTAAATGACACACGCATCTTAAGAGGCCAGAGGCTGTGCCAAAGCTGCACTTCAGTCCTCAGGACTAGAGAGTGGCTTTGGCGTGGCTTCTGGCCTCTTAAGAGGCGTGTGTCATTTAAACAACACACCTCCAAAGTGACCCCAAGCAGCCTGATTTTGTCTGTCTGTTCAGGCCCATAGCCTCCTCTGGGTGCATCCACGCTTCAGAAAGCATCCTGTTTGAACCCGCTTTAACTTCCACAACTCAGTACTGTTTAACTCTTGGATGTGTAGTTTGGGGAGCTGTTTGGCCTTCTCTTGGGCTGCATGCACACTGGAGTGCTTTTTCACTTTAACTGCCATGGAGAAGGCTAAATGTCTCACAAGACTACAAGCCCCATAACCCCACAGCACTGAGCTGCGGCAGTTGGTGGTGGGTCGTTTTTGGCAGTGAGGATGTAGCCTCCTCAGGGGGCTCAGGTGCCCCAGCAAACTACTAATGTGTTATTGTTTTTTATTTAGAGCGGTTTACTAATGGTTAATTAGACATTTCCCTGCCCTCAGGTTTACAAATCCATAGGACGGATGGACCCCTGATAGTTAAAGCGGTGCCAAAGTGCATTCATTCTTCCGTCTGTAAGCTGGCTTGTCTAATGCCTTTGACCCTCACTGACCTCTGCCAGCCTTGCGTCCATCCAGAAAGGCAGCACTTCCCTTGGTTTTAGACTGGATATTTGCCAAAAAGAGAAATAAGATCTCGGGGAGTTTTTCAGTTATTTTTGTGTGTGTGAGAGAGAGAGAGAGAGACAGATGAAGGGCGTTTTTACTGAACAAGGGCTGAGATATTTGTTTATTGTGTAGCCTGACCCTGTTTAAATCACAGGAACGGATACTTCAGCCAACATATTTTATAGTGCTGATGACCTGATTGCTATACAGTGGTACCCCGGGATACGAAATCACCGCGTTACGAAATTTCCGGGATACGAAAAAATTAAATAGGAAAAAACTGTTTCGGGTTACTTTTTTTTTCGGCTTACGAAAAAAAATTTGGTGCTTTTCGGCGCTTTTTCGCACGAAATTGTGGCTTCCAGCGCTAGCGGCTATGGCTTTTTCGGGTTGCGAAATCTTTCGGGTTACGAATGGCGCCGCGGAACGAATTATATTCGTAACCCGGGGTACCACTGTACTAAAAGCAGGCTCTGCAAGCGAGTAACTACCAGGAAGTGCCAGGGCAAGTACTGCTGTCATCATACTGAGTCAAGAGAGAACATGATGAGGCATGAGGGCAAATGTCTGATGAAGTCAGCCATCTGATCTGGAATGCCAACAAACTAGCAGAAAGTAGGGGGTGGCTAGGCACAAAAGACAAGAGTGGCCATGAATTGTGAGCCTTCTTTCTCTTCTTTATACACTGCTCTCTGTGAATGTGGGATGTTACTCTGATCTAAGCAAGTTTTGCTCCAAGAACATTATAGTACAAATTATGTTAATGAAAGGAAGGCTTGGGAAAGTAAGGGTTGAGGTTATACAAACAAACAGAAAAATACATACAAAAGGAGACTTTGTTTTAGATGTAGAGCAAAAGAGATAACACCAAAGTCATTATGATATAGAGCAAATCTCGAAGGAGAAATCTGAGAGTGAGATTCTGGAGTGAAACAGTTCCAATCAGTTGTGGCAGCAACAACAACAAAGAAGAAGAAGAAGAAGACAGGATTTATTATAACAGTAGAAGAGTTCGGGAACAAGAATGTTAAGGTCTTTCATATCTTCATATCTGCATATCTTAGGCTCTTCCAGCGTTTGGAGACTCTGCAGTTAATAACAGTAGAAGTGTATCTCGCACAACGAAATTAACTGAACTCCTCTGTAATTTTTGGCCAGGAAATGTAAAAAAAAGGACCTTTTCTGTAGCTGATCCCCTCACCCCACCAATGCAAATACACATTGGACCAAGACTCTCTGCAGAAATAATCCAGTTTGAGACCACTATAGCTATCCTGGCTCAATGCTATGGAATTCTGTGACTTGTAGTTTTGTGACACATTTAGCCTTCTCTGTCAGAGAGCGCTGGTGTCACAATAAGCTACAATTGCCAGGATTCCCTAGCTCTGAGCCAGGACAGTTAAGCTGCTCTCAAACTGTATTATTTCTGTAGTGTATTTTGTACCATTGTAACAGTTGACTTGAAAGATCAGTGGTTATTTCAATGTTTTACAGATAAAGCTACCAGTCAGCTTCTTTTGGAGACAGACTGGGAGTCCATCCTACAGATTTGTGATATGATTCGCCAGGGTGACACTCAGTAAGTCCTGTTACCTATGCCAACCTTTGTGTTCTTCACTTTGTTGGCACACTATTTCTCCTCAATTAATATTTCCTTTGTGATTAGATAGGCATATGTGGTTCTCTCAGGATTATCTACTGAACATTATGACTGAGCAGGGATTTGAATCTGGATCTTTAGCAATAGCAAGTACATTTCTATACCACTTATCTGTGCACTTAAGCACTCCCTAAGCAGTTTACAAAGTGTAAGCTAATTGCCTCCAACAAGCTGGGTACTCATTTTAGGGACCTTGTGAGCTGGTATTGAACTCACAACCTTATCATTTGTGAGTGAGTGGCTGCAGTACAGGCATTTAACCACTGCGCCACCAGGGCTCTTTTTCTGCATCCAAATGCAACATTCTCTGCACTGCCATATACTGCCTGGAGCTTGTTCATCCAGAAATATCTTCAGATGAGTCGAATAACCAATCTGTATACTGAACCAGCTATAGAAATCAGGCAGCTTAGTATCTGAAGAATATACTGGTATATCCTGAGAAACTAAAAAAATTCCCTGTTCAAAAAAACAGCATTGTCAGGCCAATCTGTTGATGGCAGATATTCTAGAATTATGTCCCATGTTGATGGACTAGGGAAGAAATTCATCTGTGGATTTCAGTCATAAAAAATTAATGATCTGTTATTAACAAGTTGCAGCCCTAGCATAAGAGAAGAAGTCTTAGCTCAGATGTTCTGATTCTGTCATTGACCAAGAATGGATTTTTAGACAATATTGTGAAGCTAAGAAGGAATTAAGATGTTTCAAAGAGCTTTCTACAACTACTGAAAATGAAGGTGCTTAGTGAAGTGTATTTCTTCACTACTTTGCGATTTTTCACAGAACACTCATAGAAATACAGAATATGCCCTGACTTGAAGTAAATAATTTTGATTTGTTAATTAGCCAGTTATTTTAGATTACAGTAGTTAAACCACTGACTTTAACATCTTACATGATAGCAGTTGCTTCCTTTACTGATCTGTTAGTAGCTCAGCTGTTATTCGCTTTTCCTTTTTTGTCCAGGGCTAAATATGCTGTGAGTGCAATAAAGAAGAAAGTGAATGATAAGAATCCACATGTGGCTCTCTATGCACTGGAGGTAATGTGATGTGAATGCAAATACTTCAACACGTTGACATCTTCCTGGTCATAAAGACACAGTTGTCTTCCCTTGTGCCGCTAAGATTTGCCACCAGCATATTTTCCCCAGAGAATGACCAGACTTTAAGCTATCATAATTTAAGGGATGGAAGGTCCTTGAGAATTGGAAGTAGATTGTACATGCTTTTGTGTATTTCTTTTTTAGGTCTTGGAGTCTGTGGTAAAGAACTGTGGACAAACAGTCCATGATGAAGTGGCTAACAAACAGACCATGGAAGAGCTGAAGGAATTGCTGAAGGTAATTTGAACGCTGTGTGCTCTGTTATGGTACCAAAAGGTGCTTAAAAATAGATGAAGCAGTTTTGATATGCTTTTAAATACAGAATCTGTTCTCAGAGATTTGTGCAGTCACTGTAGACTTTTTATATTCACGTCGAGCAATTCAGAGGAATACATTAGGAAAAATAATGTTTATGAGCACCTCAGAGAAACTTTTGATGTGGCAAAGCACTGAGATGGCTAAGAAGTGAAAATGTCATTAGAAGAGTGAAAATATAGTGTATCAACCTTGCTGCTGCTTTCCCCCCTTAAGTTGTATTGTTTTATCACAGTAGGAACAATACAAAGCATGATCTTACAGAAGACTTGCCTTACAATTATTGAGCAAATGCAAACTAAATATTATGCTCTTTAAATTATTAAGTTCTGTTCATATCATATAAAAATATAATAAGACTTTGTTAATTAAGTCAGAAATGGACATACTTTCCCAGCTGGAGTAAATTTATGAAGAAAGCTCCCAGTACCATATTAATATACAGACACTGAGTTAAGAAGAAAAAGAGACAAACGGGTTGGATTTCTGGAACTGGATACGATGATCTGGATAATTAATTTGAGATTAATTTACCAAATTATATTTGTTTATGCTGTTTCTGAGAAGATTACGATTTTACTCCCACTGGGAGTGCTGTCTGATCTTGATAGATCTATCTCTACAGAGGCAGGTTGAAGCCAATGTTCGCAACAAGATCCTGTACCTAATCCAAGCATGGGCCCATGCCTTCCGCAACGAGCCCAAGTACAAGGTTGTCCAGGACACGTATCAGATCATGAAGGTAGAAGGTAAGGAAAGAGGCCATGGGGTAGGTGTCTAGGCTAGGGACTTGGAAGAAAAATCAAGGAGGCTTCTATCTCTCAGAGAACCTCTGCATGAAGTTATTGGTGTCCAGGTGCTAGTAACAATTCTAATAGCTGCATTTTCTAGAAGAGATAGTGTAATCTGATTTACTGGCCCTGCTGCTTAGCTTGTAAAATGGGGAAAGGCCCCTTATAAATCATATTGAGGAGCACTGGAACATCAGAACATAACATAGACCCATTACAGACGGGCGTAAAGTACGTCCTGGGGACGTACTAGGATTAGGGAAAGTGCGTGCCTTATGCAATCACCTAACCCTAATACGTCCCCAGGACGTACAAAATGGCAGCGCCCGTTCCACACGGGGGCCACCATTACGACGTCACAAACGCGCCACCTCCAAATGGGGCGCCGCGAATGTGACGTCCTTGCGCTGCGCGAGGGCGCACAGAGCGCCCTTTCTGCAGCGCTAAAAGGAGGTCTGAAACAGAGCTCCTTCTGTGATTTGTGTCGCTGGCGCAGCCTTTACACGGCTGCGCCAGCAACGCAAGGGAGAAAGGGGCCGAGTGCCCCTTTCTCCTCCTCCCCGCCGCCGTCGGGTGTCCTTGGGGCTTGAAGCCCCAAGGACATCCCTTCCCCACAGCCTGGAAAGCGGCAGATCAGGCCCCCGGAGGCTGCCGTTCTGGCAGCTGAGGCCCCGATCCGGCGGGGAAAGGAGTGCCTACGGGCCGCCTCAAAGGGGCGGTCTGTAATTCGCCATAGTTTTAAGCATGATGGGTATGGTGGTTGGAGGAATATGTGGGGAGATTATTTTGATGCAGTTCGTTTTATGATAGAGGTGGGGAAGTTATGGCTAGTTGTGGTTCACCTTTGGCTAGGATGGCTAGGGCTGGTGGGAAATGCAGTCCCCACAGCATCTTTGTTGTTATTGTGTGTCCTCAAGTCATTTCTGACTTATGGTAACCCTAAGGGAAACCTATCAGGGGTCATCTAAACAGGCATATATTGCGCACCTTTTGTTTAAAGGAGGAGTGGTGGCTGATGTTTACCTAGTTTATCAGCACCATAGGAATAAGCTCTAATGTAGGTGTAGACATAGGATGAAATGGCTTTTCCAAAAGTCCCCAGAAGCAGCAAGTTATGTTTAAAATAGGTTTCAGGAGCAATTTGCACCATTTAACATATTTTAAAAATCCCCCTGCAAAAAACCAAAAAACCCCAGCCTCTCTAGGTTATTTTTTATTCCTTTTTTGGCATGCTTGGGTAGCCTGTGTGGTCCCAGGGGCTGAAAATTTTAACTGCAGCCTGATACAGTTGAATGACTGCCAAAGCTGAAGAGAATGTGCTTCTGTCAGTTGTGATACTATGGCAGTTCATGCTACATTGTGGCCAAGAGATTAGTTGGACTGTATTTTGGAGGGTCCTGTGGACTGAATCAAACATTATTGCCTCATATACTGTACCATGATCTGGCATATGGTTTTTTGCTGTAAAGGGGGTCAAATAATAGCTTTAATGCATTGTATCCAAGAACCAGTGTTCAGATAGAGCTTACACCACTTGACAGGTTTGACACAGTTCACACAGGCACTGGAGTCCAGAAGAGTAACAACATCAATCTTATCTGCAGGTCATGTTTTCCCAGAATTCAAAGAGAGTGATGCCATGTTTGCAGCAGAAAGGGTAAGTGTCCCAGTTGGGAAAGGGCCATACCTTAAACAGGGAAATGATTCTGACTTTTCTATGGTAATTGTAATCTGCCTTGATACTACTTCTACTGTTCAGAATAATAGCTGATTCTGTCTCTGATGACCTAAAGCCAGGTAGGCAAGAGACAGCAAAAATAGCATATACCACACTCTATCTGTACATTTAGGGACATAATAAATAATAATATAATAATAAAACTTTATTTATATCTCACTTCTCTATTACAAACAACAATTTTTGACATAGAAATGAGGAATATGAGAACTTTTCTAATAACTCCCTTCCCTCTCCAACCCCCTTCCATTACTTCACACCTCTTGTCCTATGTGCATTTGATGAAGTAGACTTAGTCTATGAATACTTATGCTGTCAACTTCTTTCTTTCTCTCAGTTAGTGTCAAAGGTGCCTCAAGATCTGTTTGCATACCTATCCAGCCTAAGACACCTGTATCTTTAAATTGTACTCCTGTCCTGGTAGTCATTAGTTACAAGGCATATAAGTTCAGAAAAGAATCCATTAGTCCTTCCTTAGTATATTCAATGTCTGTCAAAAATTCCTGATTAGCAAAGCAAATTTGCACTACCCATTTGTTATCATGAATGTTTGTGCCTGCATTTTCCTATCTGATCCATTCCAACATGTCAGTGCTCTTGGGAATACTCTTTGCACCTTTTGGATCATCCCAAAACTTACTCATACCCTTTTTATTTCCTAAGAACTACTCTATTTCTATGTGGCAGGCTCCTGACTGGGTGGACGCAGAAGAGTGCCACCGGTGCAGAGTCCAGTTTGGGGTGGTGACTCGCAAGGTGAGTGTTACAGCTTCCTATTCCAGTCCTGGGCTCTCCTGTTGTAATAACACAGAGCTATCAAGTGGAGAGCATATGGATGCAGGAACTTCATTTTGAGTATTTTCTCCTCTTAGTGGATGTCTGTTCGGCATGACTAGCTGCCATCTTTGACCTGTCCTCTGTTTTCACAGCATCACTGTAGGGCGTGTGGGCAGATTTTCTGTGGGAAGTGCTCTTCTAAGTATTCCACCATCCCCAAGTTTGGCATAGAGAAGGAAGTGCGGGTGTGTGAGCCTTGCTATGAACATCTCAACAAGTAAGAATTGGAATGTGGCTAATCAAAGAGGATGGGTTACTGGTACCGAAACTCTGGGGAAGGTGTTTTGGCAGCCTTTTCTACAGGTGTGAGATCTGGTGTGAGTCATTCCTAAAATAGCTTCTCCATCTGTCTGTTCTGTGGAGTGCAGTTTCCAGAGCAAGAGCTTAATTGGCTTATTAAAAATCACTTTGCCATGGTTTTGCAGCAGCAGCTGCTGAGCCTTCCCTCCTTCCCTGCTCCACCTTATTAGGAAGGTAAGTCAGCAGTAATTATGACCCTGGCCTTAATGTCCCCACAGGAAAGCAGAAGGCAAAGGGACTGCTAGCACAGAGCTTCCTCCTGAGTACCTGACCAGCCCTCTCTCCCAGCAGTCCCAGGTAAGCACTTGCCTGAGAGGGGGAGAAATGGGTCTCTTGCTATAGCAGTCAACTTTTCATCCTCCTTACATGACTATTCCTTGCTGTTTCCATAGTTGCCTCCAAAGCGTGATGAAACTGCCCTGCAGGAGGAGGAGGAGTTGCAGCTGGCAATTGCATTGTCCCAGTCAGAGGCTGAGGAGAAGGAAAGGATGGTTTGTGGCTTTATCATGGTGGGGGATTTCAATTACATAAGCTCTGTGGGCCTCCCATGGCTAGCCACCTTGTGCTATCCAAAGAGCTTTCCTAGCTCAGTGTTTGGTGTAAATAAAGACTCCCCCATATCCTGTGATAGCATTAGTTTCCTTCTGTGAGACAACTCATACTGAAGTCCACTCTCCCATGGCTTTAAGGCAAAAACAAAAAAAAAAAAGACTTCATTACTGGATAAAGCTATTCCTGATGGTCACCCAACTTTTTGTCACTGACCCAGAAACCAATTCCAGATATCATACAAATAAAATGTAACTTGTATAACTAAGACATCTTACTAATTTTCAGATATAGTTATATCTGGTTGAGAGCTATAAAGTCCATGCTGATACATCGCTAATCACGCACATACCTATATCATAGAGATTTGTCTAAACTTGGAAGGTATACTATTAACTGTTAAGTGGGCATAACTGATACTCCATTTCCTACCAGTTTCTTTTATGTTACAAAGATCTATTGTGCAAATTGGGAGATTAAAAAAATCTTTGTATTACCCTGTCTTGCTTTTCCTCTGCAGAGACAAAAAAGCACATTTTCCACATATCCCAAGGCGGAGCCAACACCAATTACTTCTTCAGCCCCTCCAGTTACCACCCTCTATTCCTCACCTGTGGTAAGTGTTCAGCACAGGAAACACCCAGAACTTGGTGGGAGTCACAAGATCAGAGTTTCCAGTTGCTATTTAGATTCACATCACTGATGAAAAGTTTGTAGTGCTCATCAAAGTTCCCTGGATCCATAGAATTAGTATAGGTTTTGAACTTGCATCCCTACTTGAGCATCTCCCCTTTTGCCTCTTAGTCCTTATGCCTACAAACTCAAAACAGGCAGAATTTTCAAGTTTATACTCTTATGATTGATGGGTGGGTGAGGAGCCAGTCTTTGCTGAACGTGAGATGAGTCTGGTATGTGTTTCATTTCAGAACTCATCTGCACCTCTAGCTGAGGACATTGACCCTGAGGTAAGAACACCTTCACCCATTCAGCCTTCTCAGGCCAGATTGTCACAGGTCTTTGTGAGGTCTTGGCTGCTGACATTTGAGTTGCTTTTTGTTTCCCACTACCTTCTAACAGTTGGCTCGGTACCTGAACCGTAACTACTGGGAAAAGAAGCAAGAGGAGGTGCGCAAGAGCCCTACCCCTTCAGCCCCACTGTCTATGGGGGAGCCAGCAGCTCAGTCTACTGAGGTCCAGCCTGCCCCACTCAGTGTAGTGGAGGTAAGACCTTCCACTCCTGAATTTCCACAGGTGTCACTTAGTGACGGGATTGAAATAGTGCCACTTGGTGAGCTACTGTTGTTCTTTTCTTCCGTGGGAGCAGCCAGCTTAAAAAGAAGCCGAGCTCAGGATTTTCTTGCATATGTTTGGGGAGGAGGAAATTTGAAAGTGATGTATATCTCTTTGAGAAATAAAGCAGAAGAGCTGAGAGTGGTAATCCATAATAAAGAAGCAGTCCCAGAATTAAAAACTGAGTTTAGCTGAACTAAGAATTGGTCCTTCAAGTACTTGCTTTCCAATCCCTCCTCAGCAGCAGTACCAAAATGGTGAGACAGATGAGAGCCATGAGCAGTTCCTGAAGGCTTTGCAGAATGCTGTAACCACCTTCGTCAACCGCATGAAGAGCAACCACCTACGGGGCCGGAGCATTACCAATGACTCAGCAGTGCTCTCGCTCTTCCAGTCCATCAACAGCATGCATCCCCAACTCTTGGAGCTTCTGAATCAGCTGGATGAGCGCCGCTGTATGTTCCCAGAACCTCAGGACCCTGACATGGTTTGAAACCTGGGGGGAGGGGTGTGCAGCAATGTTAGGATCCCCCTCTCTCCCTGTTGAATCATAGTCAGCTATGTGACATTCTTAAGTACTTCTGCTGGTACAAAACATTCCCTTTGCCACCCCAACGTCTTCCAGCCTTTGGCTGTTGCTGAGAATTCCACACCTGTTTTTATCCTGGTGGGAGCTGCATATCCTGGCAATCTCAGAGATGTGACTGAAGCAGGCCATTGATGAAAAGCTTGATAGTACCTTTCTCTTACCTCATCCCAGTGTATTATGAGGGACTTCAAGATAAGCTTGCCCAGATCCGAGATGCCCGGGGAGCCCTGAATGCTCTGCGGGAGGAACACAGAGAGAAGCTGCGCCGTGCTGCTGAGGAGGCAGAGCGACAGCGTCAGATCCAGCTGGCTCAGAAACTGGAGATTATGCGGCAGAAGAAACAGGTAAGTCTTCCACTGGCTTGTGTGACTGGATAAGCTAAGTATCCCCTTCACCACCTCTTGAAAATAGTTGGCAAGTGGCAGAGTTCAGCACAGCTTAAAGTATAGTGGCCCCATGGGCGAATCCCCCATGTGTGTGTGTTTTAACTTGTAGGAATACCTGGAGATGCAGCGGCAGTTAGCTATCCAGCGCCTTCAGGAACAGGAAAAGGAGCGCCAGATGCGGTTAGAGCAACAGAAGCAAACAATTCAGATGCGGGCGCAAATGCCTGCTTTCTCTCTGCCTTATGCTCAGGTAGGAGAAATGGAGGGACCAGGGACTTCTCTCCTATTTCACTGCTCTATTAACTTGGCACAGGCAGTAGTCAAGGCAGACTCTCAGCTCCCTGACCCTGCTTCTTGTCTTCTTAGCTACAGGCCATGCCTCCTGCCAGTGGAGTGATCTACCAACCATCAGGCCCCACAAGCTTCCCAGGCACCTTCAGCCCAGCAAGCTCAGTGGAGGGCTCACCTATGCATACAGTCTATATGAGCCAACCCACTCAGGGCAGCGCTGGGCCCTACACTGCCATGCCTGTGGCAGGAACAGGTAAGGGCAACAGGGAAACAGTCAGAGGAGTTGGGATGTGTGGCCACTGTATTTAGACAAAGACTCTGAAAGTGGATATTAAGTTAGCATATGGACTAATAAGCTGATCCTAGAACACTCCTTTCCCTGTGTTTCAGATCCCAACATGGTGAGCACCTACATGTACTCAGCTGGAACTAACAGTGCACAGACAGCTCCACAAGGGCAGGCAGTGCCCACTACAAATCCTGCCTATTCCTCCTACCAGCCTACTCCCACCCAGGGCTATCAGGCAAGTTCATACCCACAAGTCCTTTCCCTCACAATCATGGGATTAGATTGTTGTGAAGAGAAGGGTGTGCACTAGCCAATGTAGTTAAATAGTGTTGGACTGGGAATGGGTAAACCTTGCTTCTAATTCCTATCCATTCATTAAGCTCACTTGAGTCAATCTCATAGTCGTAGTCTAACCTTCTTCACAGGGCTGCGAGGATCAAATAGGAAAAACTATGTACATTGCCTAGAGCTCCATGGATGAGAGCCTGGGGTGTAATGCACTTTGCTACCTTGTGAGAAGCAAAGGTTTCTGGCCTTGCATAACCCTTTGCCATTGTGTTGAAGTTGTGTATACTTTCCCTTCAAATGCAAAAAGTTAGAATCTGTTTGCTGCCATTTGCTCCTTTGCATCTTTGCCCATTCCTGCCCTCTTTGCTTCACAGAATGCAGCGGCTCCTTCCCAAAACCAGAACATCCCTACCATGACGCAGGCTCCTCCACAATCTGGTGGCACAATGGGCTACATGGGCAATCAGTCAGTTTCTATGGGCTACCAGCCCTACAACATGCAGGTAAGGAACCATTCTTCTGTGCTTCAAGGATGTTTAAAGGTAGCTAGCCAGCAAAAAGGATTTGCAGGGAACTCCGAGTTGCATGTGCATATGTGTCAGAGCCAGTGTATTATAGTGGTTTAAGCATTGAACTAAAACTTGGGGAGACCAGTATTCAAATCCCAAGTCAGCTGTGGAAACCGACTGGATGACCTTGGACAGGTCACACAAACTCACCCTAACAGGAGGGCAATGGCAAATCCCCTATGGATAAATCCTGCCAGGAGAATCTGTGATAGGTTTGTTCAGTCTGGGATGACATGGACTTGTGAGATTTCGCAAACACTGACATTCCCCCCCCCCCCCCCCCCATAGAACCTTATGTCAACACTCCCTGGCCAGGAACCAGGCTTGAGTAGCTTGCCACCCCAGCAGCCTTACATGTCAGGACAACAGCCAATGTATCAGCAGGTGAGTCTTTGACCAACTTCAGGGGAATGAATTTTATGTTCTGGTTCAATAGCAGGCTGGGCTGATGCCCTGGCAACCCTCAGCTCAATGTTAATAGGCTGTTGGTCTCTCTACTGACCTCTTGCTAATGGGAGAATTTTGCCAAAGTGACCTACTTCCTAACCTCCCTGTTTGTCTCCTTGCAGATGGCACCTCCTGGAGGGCCTCCACAGCAGCAGCCTCCCCCTCAGCAGGCTTCTGCCCAGGTGCAGCAGGCACAAGGGGGCAGTGGAGAGGCTCAGCTAATTTCCTTTGATTAATCTTTGTCTTATCATGCAAGGGAGGGATGGGTTTCTAAGACATTGTTAACACTATCATCTATTTGTCACTGCTGTACTTGCTACACCTTGCACCATCCCCACAGTGAGGAAAGGAGAAATGAGCCCCTGCCCCAGGTTGTCTCATACTAGCTATCAGAAACAACAACACACACCTGCCATCTATAATGCTACTAAGAGAACCCCTGGGTAGGAGCCTGGGACTGTTGTGTTCAAATTCTCCTCCACATTATTCCTTGGCTGGGGAGAGGGCTTGTCCCTTTTAACTCAACATTAGATGGAGAGCAGAGCAGATCTGTTAACATGTGACATTGCAGGAAGCTTTTCCCTTGTGGGAAGCAGCATTTAAGCATACTCCACTACCAGAGCAAACAGGGTCCAACCCAGAGCATGACCTGGGCCTGCATTCCTGTCCTCCCCCACATTTTACAGTTGTATCTTGCCAATCAAGTGGTCTTCATTCTGCCCACCCCCAAATCAAGTCCCCCCGTGCCCCCCTCAATACCTTTTGAGAATCCATTACTTTCAACACAGTATATCCCAGGCCCATATCTTCCCATTCCACCCCTCTTCTATGCCACTTATCTTCACTGCTTATAAAGACTCGTCTCTCGTACTTAGTGGCTGGTGTAGACAGAATGGAACCAGTGACAATTAAAGTAATTTAAAACTATTTCAGTCTGTGTTTCCTTTTATTCTATGTGTTAAACTTTTTGCCTGTTCATGGGGAGGCACTCTCCGGTACTTTGTGTTGGTTGTAGCCACTGTTATGTGAGTAGGCTTTGAAGAAATACAGAAATCACTCTGCTACCGGGAGCACAGAGAAGACATGCCTTAAAACCTAATTTTCAAAGAAACTACAGCTGCATCCATTGTTATTTAAGAATTTAATGTTTAAATATTCTTTAATAGTACAGTGCTAATTGAGCTATCCAGCCTGTAGCCAGAGATCAAAACTCCCTCCTCCGAAAGATCAGGCATTTGGTGTATTCGGGCATCTCCAGCTGTGGGGAGAAAAAAGGCACTGAACTGAACAGGACATAGTAGGATGGACACATGCAAAATGGAAGCCAGAGGAGGGAAATAGCAGACAAAGGACTAAGGACAGTCATAATTATGCAGCAGTTCTGTTTCATCACTACCAGCGTTATGGTGGTCTAGCCTCTGCCTCTTACCATGCGCTCAAGCCAGAGTGCATTGACATTTGCCAATTGACGGAGCTCCTCCACATCTCGCAGTCCCCATTCAGGATTCCTGCCACATAAAAGTATTGCATTAGGAGTTGGAATATGCAGCTTCCTTGAAACAGCCTTAGAACCTATTCCAAGGAAGGAAAACAGTAAACTACAGGCAGTACACAATCTTACAGGGCAAGGAAGATGAAGTATAGGGATTCCTGTTGCACTATATCCATAACTCATGTTCTGTGTTAAATATAATGGTGATGGAAATAGATGGAATGAAACTTTCCATGTAATAGCTTTACTTAGTCCCATAATGTAACATCTCCTCAGGCATTGGTGGGCATGCAAAAGAGAATCTTGTTGAAGACTTAACTTTAACTTACTTGGCTTGGAGCATTTCATCTAGTTTCACATTGCACTCTGGGAGGATGATTCCATTAATGGCAAAAGGCTGTGGAGTGTAAACAGCATGAGAATTACTACTTAGTCACAAAAGAGATAGGAGTACCCCAAAGTTGTGCTCTATAACAGATTTGGGGAGGAGGGGACTAAAAGCCTTAGAATAGCACTGGAAAAAGAGCTATTTTCCAGCCAGTCTCTATGGTTGGATGAAGTAGAGCCTGGATAGATAACACTGGCTTTATATTTTTTAATGAGTGGAGAAAATATAGCCCCTCCATGTGTTGGGTGAGTTTCCATCATCTCTGAGCATTGGCCATGCTGGCTGGGGCTGATGGGAGTTCTCATCTACTGTCATCTAGATAACCATAGGATCATTCTGGTAGTTGATAAGCCCCACCGGTTCTTTATGGATACAGTTTGTTACAAATACAAACTGTGGCCTGTTACAGACAGGTCAAAATAAAGCTGCTTTGAATCACTTTGGAGGTATGGTATTTCAATGATGCATGCATCCTAAGAGTCCAAAAGCCGTACCAAAAGTTCAACTCCGAAGGACTGGAGTGCAGCTTTGGTGTGGCTTTTGGACTCTTAGGACGCATGCATCATTGAAATACCATACCTCCAAAGTGACTCAAAGCAGCTTTATTTTTGCCTGTCTGTAACAGGCCTGTGTCTCCTCCCACAAACCTCCCATTCATAGACACATCTGTACTGTACAAATATTATAATCAGTTTTTTAAAACCTACATCACAAAATAGATAAGCTTCAGGTGAAATGACTTCCTTGCTTTTAGAGCAAGAGATTTTGAATTGCCCTGTGGTAGTTCTGAAAGAGAGGCTCTGCTTGGGCTGAAATAGCAGGAGCTAGAAGGTGGGCAGCTCTCCACTTGCCTACAGAACAAGACATACACTGTTTTTGAAGGTAACATTTGGATACTATGAGGTTCATATGGTCTTTAAATGCCTGAGTCCTTGCTTTCTTGAAAGGATCACTTTCATATTGGACATTAACTGTGAATGCTTAGAATGGGCTTCTGATACTTACACCATAGGCCAAGAAAATACCTCCTGGTTTCAGCAGTTGTCCTATGCCTTTAAACATCCCCTACAACAACAACAGCAAATGTGCAGTCAGATTAAACTAACCAGCTTGTTTTATATAACCCACTAAATAATAGTCCCAAATAATAACCCCAAGCACTGGTCAACTCCAATACCATTGGTGTAGCTTTTCCCTGGTTCTTATGTTATATACAGTACCTCTAGGCCTTGATCAGTCATGTGTACCACGTTGATAATGACAATGAAGTCGCAACAGCTTTGACCCAGGCCAGCCCACTGGTCCCATGGCTGTGACACATCTATGAAGAGGGGCTCTCGGACATTGCTCACCTTGGTGGCACGGATGTAAGCTGAGATACTGAGAAGAAAGATGGGTATTGTAAGCTTTCTATAACTTACAAAAATGGGGAGGAGATGAGATTTCGCAGTCCTAACTCAGAACTCAGATACAAGATGAGTTCAGACAACAGGGCAATTTGTCAATGGAAGTTGTATGAGCACATACTTTAAGGATAAGCAGGAATCAATCTGGTGTAAACTTTGCTGTGCTTCGGTGATGGGACAGCTAGACATCTTCAACTCTGATTCTTAAACTTAAAGGAGCAGACATGGAACGAGCAATAAATACCCAGTGGGACTAATACAGGGGACATTGTTGGTGACAAGAAATTCAGTCTGTCACACCCAACTAACCAATTTTGAGTTGTTTATATCATTTAGTACTTTCACTTAAGGGAGTGTTAACATTTTCTGAGAGATGGCAGACACCTATTATATACATTCTGACTGGAAAACAGCAATACGTTATCCCTTATACAAGATAATTCAAAAATAATGGTGCAATTCTGAATAAGAATAGCTTTATTTTTGCACCATTCTTTTTGAATCGCCTTGTATTAAAAACAACAACTTCTACTTCACTTGTTAAATTTATTTGCAACAAATAATCCCCAGCCCTGCTTCCTTTTCTTGAGGCTGTATTGTAGCATAGCTATTTCCCTGCAACTATCGACCTCTCTTCCATCTCACTCATTCCCTCTGCATTTCTATTTCCTTTCCTTCTGGATTTTTTTGCAAATTGTAATGAATATTGTGCTAAAAGTTAATAGAGCTGGAGCATACATTTGTTTGCCACTTTAAAAAACTCCTTAGACAGCCTGTGACCTGTCCCTCAAAGCTGGCAGTGGTCCCTTCTTTTCACATTTTTTCATGCAATATAATCACGGTTTCTAAGTGTCCATATGACAGTTCCAAAACTCCTTATTTCTCATATTGTGTTTTGGCGCATAAGATCTACACACACAAACAGATTAAGCAGCCTTAGCAAAATCAAGTGATAAAACCAGCAAAGACTCAGTGCATATAACTGGACAAATCATAATTTACTACAACATTATTTTGTAATACACCATCTTTAGCCAACCATAGGTCAGACATCATTTCATTCTTTTGCTCACCAAGAATATACACAGACGGAAGGTTGGTCTAGCAGAGAACAATGGGTAAACCAGGATCTAGCTCAAAGAAAGGGACAGTTTTGCCCCCCAAAGTTGGACCGCAATACCCAGCTTTGCACATGATTGGCTATATTTCATAATATTTCAGTGATGTCTGGAGAACCATACAGTCTCTATCTTTGATCTAGCTATTTTTTGAATGATATTGCCTGGCTACCAAGCACAAGCAATCCCTCTCTGGCTTTACTTCACGAATGAAGATTCAGGAAGGACTCATCCTGCGCTTTCTACAAGCGCACTGGTGACTAAAAAGGCCAATCCGAGATAAACAAGTCCGGTTGCAGAAAGCACAGCAGAAAGTCTCCTTGGGTGATGTTTCTGGGTTGTGGTTCTTTCTGCGTTGTCGTTTCTCTTCGAGACTCGTTCGGCGTGAGCTTTCAAAAAAGGCTGCAGCATCGTGGAAAGCAATACCATATACTTATTAACAGTTTCTCCTGCTCTGCTACCCACAGATTCAATGCAGCCACTTCTAAGTGCATATTTTGTCATACCACTCCTATGTCTTCTGACAAAAGGGAAGAAGGCAGAGCATAATCCATCATCCCTGGTGTAAGAATTGTGCAACTCTCAGTATTGCTGAACTGTATGACTCAGCAGTTATAGCCAGCATTACCAATGGTGATGAATGCTAGGAGCTGCAGCTCAATAACATTTGGAAGACTGTACAATTTTCACAGCATTCCTACTGTATCTAAGCTATGCCAACATCACAGATCCTGATGTACCTTTGTTGAGAAGCTGGACTGATCTCTGATGGCTGCCAGATGACAGTGGGCAGGGCCTGGGCAAAGTGTACCACATGCTGTCCTGTCCCAGAGCCCAGTTCCAGCCCAAAAGCAGAGCATGTATCATCTACATAGTCAGCTAGCACCTCCAGAATGTTCTCCTTGTTTCGCTCAGCCATGGGAGAGACCAGCATCTTTGCTGCTGCCAGTGAAGGGCTGCCTTGTTCTCTTCTCCAAGGACTGCTGCCTGCCTTCTGATGCCTCCTGCTCTACTCAGATGCCCTAAGCTAGATTTATTAAAGGAAAGGAGATTATACCAGGATGAACTTGTCTGGTGACGTAAAGGCACGTCTTGTCCCAGCTTCATGGATCTGATAAGCTACAAAATAGGCCAATCTAATAGAAATTATGCCACATTAATTTGTTTCTCTTCAATATGTGATAGAACTGTATTCAGTTGATTCAGTCACATTTTCCCCTTGGAAACCTTTGGCTGAACACTAAAGTTAGAATCATCCAGAGCATTTTATTCTCCATTATGGATGTGAAAGCTGGAAAGTGAAAAAAGCAGACAGAAAGAAAATAAACTAATTTGAGATGAGGTGCTGGAAAAAAAGTGCTGATGATACCATGAATGGCCAAAAAGAAAAACAAATGGGTCCTAGAATAGATCAAGCCTGAACATTCCCTGGAAGTTAGGATGACGAAATTAAAGCTGTCATACTTTGGCCACATCATGAGAAGGCATTAGAAAATACAATAATGCCAGGAAAGGTAGAAGGCAGTAGAAAGAGAGGAAGACCTCTTTTCAGAGAGATATTTAAAACAAAACGTTTTTAAATAATGGGCTGGGATGTTGCATTGTCTTAAAGTGTTTTAAACATTTCCACCTTTTTAACTGTATTTTATTATTTTAACATGCAATTTGTTTTAATTTAACACATTTAATTAAATAGAATTGTAATGTACCATTTTGTATGCTTTTAATTGTACTGTTTTTAATATTGTAAGCTGCCCTTCGTCCCAGTTTTGGGGGAAGAATGGGATATAAATAAATATAACAACAACAACACATGCCAGATAACTAGATTCAATCAGGGAGGTTATAAACCTCAGCCTGCAGGACCTGAGCAGAGAGGTTGAGAATAGCAAGTATTGGAGATGTCTCTTTCACAGGGTTGTAATAAGTTGATGTTGACTTGAAAGCAGAATACAGCCATCTCTACCACCTTTGACTGTATCAAAGTAGAAATACTCTCACTATTTCAGTCCCGGGTGTATCTCTAGATGCAAACATCTCCCACTAAGAAAGAAGTAAATTGGTGAATTTAAAAGATAAATCACTTTTTGTTTTGAAGAATCATAATAGATACTGAAGAAGGTTTTTTCCTGACACTTTGCAAACTGGGCAATGTCAATTAATTATGAAAATTCAATTGGCCAGCATTTTTAATGTCCTCATTTAAATTGAAAAATATTGTGTCGTAGGACAGAGACAAAGTTAGTAATTTTTATTAATGGCACAGAGATGGCACTCAGGGCAGCAATGCTTCACCACCATGTTTTTGATGAAGTGTTTAGAGAATAAGGTGAGTGCTTCAATGCAATGGCTGTGTGCTCTAGTTGTAGAACATTACTTGAATACCTTATGGATCTCTTGTCCTCAATGTGCTTAATTTGTGTATAAAGAGAAAGCCTCTCTCTACTCTTTTATTTCTTATTAGCAGCCCCTCCAAATGTTTCCATACACTGCAAAATAAGCTTTTAAAAGTGCTTCTGCAAGACTTTCTCCAAGCCTAATTGTGGCATGAGTACCAGGGACATGTAAAAACTATTAAATACTCCTATCATAACTAAAGGATGGTATTTTCCACCTCCACTGCCCAAGACTGGTACTTTCAAGAGATCTCTGCACAGAAAATAAAGAGACTAAAGAAATAAATACAATAAAAATAAAGAATGTGTTTATTTCTAATACAATTAATGGCAAAGGTGGTTTCAAATAAGAATTTGAAAGAACTAATCAGATGGCATCATTGAAGTGTCGTGGAAGGCAGTTCCAGGTATAAGGGACAAAAAAGCAAATCTTTACAAAGAAGAAATCTGTTCTCTAGTTGGTTCTACAGTTAACTAGAACTAACTTCTTACATATGCAGAGTTATTTTGGTTTTGTATACAGAGATGTGAGAGACCATGCTATAGTGGTTTAAACATTGGACTAAGCCTCTGGAGTCTGGAGATTAGGGTTCAAATCTCCATTTGGCCATGGAAATCCATTGGATGACCTTGGACATGTCAAACCCTCTCAGGCTCAGAGGCCAGCAAAGGCAAACTTTTTCTGGACAAATCTTGCCAAGAAAACTCTGTGACAGGGTTGTCATAAGTCAGAAACAACTTGAAGGCTCACAGAACAACATAAAGAAAAGTATATGTGTGCATCTTGAGCCTGTCCTCTGTGTATTAGCTACCCCTAATTTGGTGTAATCTGCAAGTTTGATAAATATGCCCTCTGTTCCATAATCCGGGTCATTTTTAAAGATGCTGAACAGCACCAATAGAACCTAGTAAATTATCTCCAGAATGAAGAGAAACTATTGATGAGCAATCTTCTAGTTCGGTCCATTGTTGTTGTGTAGGGATTGGAGTAATTAGCCCTTCAAGTCATTTCCAATTTATGGTGACCCCCAATGCAAACCTATCACAGGGTTTTCTTGGCAAGATTTGTTCAGAGGAGGTTTGCCATTGCCTTCCTGTGAAGCTGAGAGTATGTGACTTGATCAAGATCCTCCAGTGGATTTCCAGGGACAAGGAGGGATTCAAACCCTGTTCTCCAGAGTTGTAGTCCAGTTATTATACACTGTCAAAAAAACTGTTAAAGGAGATCAAACACTACTAGTTCTAATTATAGGAACACAATAATAATAATGCTTTCTTGCTTCTGTACTTTGCTTTGCAAAAGAATCAATAGTTACAGAAGGCCCATAGATTGAGCCTACAGAGTAAAGTGCAAATGGGCTGTGCTGGCCCCCACTCTTTCTTTCTGTGTGTGGCCGTAGCAAACACACTCACATAATCACCCCCTCCTTCCTCTGGAGGGCTCTGAATACAATGGCCTGTGTTTAGCAAGTGGCCTTGAGGAGTTTAGCTAGCTCTAAGTATCTCTTTTGCAGTAGCTAGCTATCTCTACATTCCAGGCTCCAAGCAGATGTAATGCCAAGAAGAAAATACAGGACCATTGAGTGAACAGTGAACGCAACCAATCGCTTGTTGTTTAGAAAACAGCCCTCTGCGAAGGGCATAAAAGGGGGGTGACAAGAAGCCATCGGTGCTGCAGCTTTGGTGACACCTATGTTGGTGTGCTGCTGCCATGCGCAGACAATAAAGCGTTTTTTATTCTAGCCAGTTCGGTCTCCTTGACTCTGCTTGTCCTCTGGCAGGCCATGGGCCTTCGGGTTCATGAGTTTGGGGTCACCCGCTACACTAACAGTCACCATTAATTATTTGCTGCTGAAACTCATTTAGAAAATATCACCAGTTTCCGGAGACCTTTGGCTCAGGTGTTCAGCCCACACACTTTTTAAAATGTATTATTTATTGGTTTAAATGGGATTTGCTTCCAAGCATGTTTGGGACTGTATCCTTGATTTAATCATCCCTTATTGAACTCAGGAAACAGCCTGTGAATTGATGCATTTTCCACCAAGTCTGGTTTTTTTATTCACTATGCTGGGCATAATTTTAAATACTCCTCCTATCACAATGGGGTTATCTGAATTGTACCCCTGTAACATCAGCGTCATCAACATGGTCCCAGCTTTTAAATCCTTGGTTCAGTGAACACCTCCTGTTGTTATTAACTGTCCTAAAGTTGGCCCCAACTTTTGGCAACCCTGTGGAGGAGACATCTCCAAGACCCCCTATCCTCCACTGTTCTGCTTAGATCCTGTAGATTCAAGCCCATGACCTCCCTAATTGGGTCTAGCTATTGGCATTAAGTCTTCCTCTCTTTCTACTATCCTTTACCTTTCCTAGCATTACTGTTTGTTTGTTTTCCAGTGAGTCTTGCCTTCTCATGATGTAGCCAAATTTACAGCAGCCTTAGTTTCATAATCCTGGCTTCCAGGGAGAGTTCAGGTTTGATTTGTTCAAAGACCCATTTGTCTTTTTGGCTGTCCACAGTATTCTCAGTACTCTCCTCCAGCATCGCATCTCAAATGAATTGATTTTCCTTTACCTGCTTTCTTCACGGTCTAGATCTTACATTCGTACATGGTAATGCAGAATATGATTCTAACTGTAGTGCTGAGTTGTATATCTTTACACTGTAGGATATAAATGGCTGCCCTTTCCATTCCCATTCTTCTAGATTTCTTGGCTGCACTCCTCATTCTGATCAATGTTTGACCCAAGGCAGGGGAACTCATTAACTATTTCTATTTCCTAATTGTCTAGGTTGAATTTAGATCCTCTGTGGTCATTGTTTTTGTTTTCTTTATCTGCAGCAGTAAGCCTGCCTTTGCACTTTCTTCCTTGACCTTCCTTAATAATTGTTCCAAGTCTGATGTTTTCCGTTAGTAGTGAACGCCCTACTAGTCCCTAAATTAGCTTCTGAAGCCACCACCACTAGAGACGTTTTCAGTCCCAGATCTCCCATTTCCAGCTTGCTTCTCCTCTGCTGGATTCCCACACGGGTGGAAAAATCCACATCCAAATGTTGCATTCTTCTCCCTGTTACTAATAAAACTACCATTACCATGCACTGCAATGGCAACTAACACAGTTCTACCAGAGACATACATGTTTACATCTAAATTCACCTCTACAGAGCAGTGGTCCCCAAACTGTGCTCTTTAAGGGATTTTGGACTTCAGCTCCAACACTGCTGAGGCTTCTGTGAGCTGAAGTCCAAAATCTCTTAAAGGGTACAGTTTGGGGACCACTGTTTATAGAGCAACGATGCCCAAACGACAGTACAGTCCTCCAAATGTTTTGGACTTCAGCTCCCAGAAGCCCCAGCCAGCTTGGTCAACAGCCAGGAATTCTGGGAACCGAAGTCCTAAAAAATCTGGAGGACTAAAATTTGGGCCTCACTGCAATAATGTGTGTTGCTGGTGTGGTGATTTGGGTGTTGGACTATAACTCTGGAGACCAGAGTTTGAATTCTGTCTTGATCATATCTGCCCATTGAGTTACCTTGTCCAAGTCACACACTCTCAGCCTCAGAGAAAGGCCATGGCAAAAACCCTTCTGAAGAAACTTGGCAAGGAAATCCCTATCACAGAGGGATACACTCTTATAGTGCTACTATTCCACTTCAACTGCTCTGGCTGCATTCTGGGATTTGCAGTTTAGGGAGGGGCATTTAGAATCCTCAGCCAGAGAACTCTTAGGCCTCACTGAACTACAAACCCCAGAATGCAAGAAAAGGCAGATAGAGCAGTAAAAGTGGAATAGCAGCACTATAAGAGTATAGTGCAGTGATCTAATAAGAGGCTTTAGGGCAGTGGTTTTCAACCTTTGGTCCTCCAAAAAAAAAATTTAGACTTCAACTCCCAGAATTCCTGAACAATGAGCATACTGACTGGGAATTCTGGGAATTGAAGTCCAAAACATCTGGAAGCCCAAAGGTTGAGAACCACTGCTTCAAGTCGTTTCCAATTCATGGAGACTAAGGCAGTGTTTTTCAACCTTTGGGCCTCCAGAGGTTTTGGACTTCAATTCCCAGAAGTCCCAGTCAGTATGCTCATTGTTCAGGAATTCTGGGAGTTGAAGTCTCAAAAACCTAGAGGCCCACTAATCTTGAAGGCAAACACCTAGAACAACACCAACACCATAGAGGTTCCATCCCTAGCGCGGCGCTGCGGAAGGTCCTGAAACATCACTTCCGCCAACCATAGAGGCTCAACCCCGGCCGGCCAGCGCGTCGCAGAGTAAGCTGGTCGGTGGTTGGAGCATCGAGGTCCACTAGCGAGAGGGCGCGGCTAGAGCGTCCCCTGTGCGCCCTCTGCGGCTGGCGCGCTGGAGAAAAAGGGCGCCCGCTGGAGCTGCCGCCATGGCCACGCTTCCCCGGCTGGGCGCCGCACTCCGCCTGTTGCTGCGGTAGGAGAGGGAGGCGGAGAGGGCGGCTGGGCCAGGGACAGGAGGAGGAGGAGGAGGAGGAGGGAGCGGTAGCGGTCATCCGGCTTCCCCTCAGGCCCTGGGGTCTCCGGGGGAATAGAAAGCCTTCCCAGGACTTGTGCCGACCGAGGGGCGCCTCCTTCCTCTCCGCTCTGCGTCCCCTCAAGCCCTTTCCGATCTATGGCCATCCCGGGGCGATCCTCCCATGGGGCTGAGAGAGTGTGACTCCCTCAAGGTCACCCAATGGGCTTCCATGGAACCCCTTCCCTGGTCTCCAGAGTCGTCGCCACGACGGCCCTCAGGGCGCCTCTGCACTAGAAATAATGGGAGCCTACTAAAGGGCAGCGCTTGCCCATAGGGAAACACTGGGGAATGCTTGCTCATAGGGAAGCATTGAGGATTGCTTACCCATAGTGACTCATGGGGATTAAATGGCCATCGTATTCCCAAGTATTCCCCCGTGTTCCCCTGTGGGCAAGGAATCCCCATGTTTTCCTATGGACAAGTTTCCCCCAGGGGCTCTCTATAGGCAGGTATTACCCAATGATTCCTTATTATGGGCAACTACTGTCCATTGTTTTAGTACGTCTCAAAATAATGCAGTTTGACACCGCTTTAACCGCCAGGGCTCCCTCCTACAGAATATTGGGATCTGTAGTTTTGCAAGGTCTCTGGGCCTTCTCTGCCCATGTGTAATGCCTCAGCGAACTACACATCCCAGGATTCTATAGGAGGGAGCTATAGCAGTTAAAGTTGTGTCAAACTACATTGTTTCTACAGCGTAGGTGCACCCTAAGTACCCTGGAGCCATTGGGGGGGGGGGGGAGTGAGGGTTAATGGCTCCCATTTGATGCAGTTTTCTTTATTTTTTATTATTATATCTTTATTAACTTTATCATCATTAACATTTACAAACCAGGCTATTGCTCTCCAAAGGTACTGCTACACTCATCCCCCCATATTTGCAGCTTTGATTATTCATGGATTTGATTAATATGTTCTCTCTAGGAATATCTATGTCCTCCAGTGCAACTCTGTGGTCAACTTTAACCAAAAGTTGCACGGAAAGACCTAGAGATTCCTAGAGAGAATACTCTACTAGGCCTTTGTAGCTCCTCCAGCGCAGTTCTATGGTCAGTGCATGTCAAACACTGACCACAGAGTTGCACTGGAGGACCGAGAGAGATATGGAGGGACATGTGTATATCATCCAGTACTTCCTACCTTCAGATAGTTTGCTGCCATTTGCATGACCAACATAACCAAGGGTTCTGCCCTGTGCGTTTGTTTAGGGGTAGACTTTTTAAGTCCTGTGGGGTAGGCCCCCATTATTATTGCCATGGTGATGCTTCTGGGGGCTGGCCTGGAGCCCCTGGAGAGCTCTATTAGGGTCAGTGGAGCACAAGTTCTGGCTCCCATGCCTTTAATAGGAATCCATGTATGGATGCTAACTGGTCATCTCATTATCATTTGGGTTATGTCAATTTACAGTGTGGGGTTGCTTTTGTCTGCCCACTTTCATTCCTAGCAGAAAGGTTGCTGCTGCTGTTCTTCGCACCCTTGAGTTCAGTGGATATTTGTAAGCATCCTGGAGGATTTATGGTTTAAAATGAGATTTGAGCAAGAAACTTCCTGGTTCACTGCTCTTTTAATGGCTCCTACACTAGAAATGTAGAGCCTCTGTGCCACAGTGGTTTGAGTGTTGGATTATGACTCTTCATTCAGCCATGGAAACCCAGTGGGTGACCCTGGGCAAGTCACATTCTCTCAGCCTCCTCAGGGGAAGGCAATGGCAAACCTCCTCTGAACAAATCTCACCAAGAAAACCCTGTGATAGGTTCACCTTCAGGTCCTAATCGTTACCTCATTTCTAGAGAATTCTTGCAATTCTTGCAAATAATAGTAATAATAATCCAGATTAAGTTGCCCTTGAACTGGTCCAATGCATTTAGCAAGAGTGAATGTTTAGGATCAGTTAGCATAGATTAGGTATACTTGACTACTAAGAGATTCTGTGTGCATTTAATTAATAATGTTAAAATGTACTAGCAGAACAGAGGCTGGTTTTTTTAAAAAAAAAGGGGGGGTTATGCAAGCTTGAAATTGGGCTATCCCGGTATTACACAATACTTGCACTCAGCACATATCTTTGTGAGAGCTAATTACTTTATAAGATTACATAATAAGATAATTTCTCAGGCTTTTGAAAATGGTTTCAAGTTTTTAATCTCAAAAAAGTAATAATTAAAGTTGTACTGTTGTTTACTTTGGAAACTATATTTTCCCCCTTCCTTTGCAGTCATGACAGCAACCATTCCATATAACTTCTTCCTTACTTGGGCTATCTCAACATTTCCTCTGCAGTTCTTCTCCTTGATCTCCTGAAATGGCAGACTTACATGCATCATTACATGGGGCACCATAAATGTAATGACCTCTTCTCTGACTTTCTACAGGCAACATCAGCCACGAGTCTGTCCTATCAGGATGCTGAAGGGTACCTGCTCACAGCAAAGTGAAGCCCTGGCAACCCCTCCTCTGGACAGTGCCCCCAAAGAGTACTCACCCAAGATTCAGCAGCTAGTGCAGGACATTGCTAGCCTGACCCTGTTGGAGATCTCTGACCTCAACGAGCTGTTGAAGGTGCTAATCTTTGCAGGGGGGAACTGGGTGGTGTAAAAACAGGGTGAAATGTTTCTTGGGCAATTCATAGTGTTGGTGGTTGCTTGCTCTTTCTTTAGAAGTGGAATGAGCTGCTTTGGTTTGCATTCTCTTCTTTATGATATAGGTTAGTAATTACCTAATAATGCTGCTTGTATCTTCAGAAAACCCTCAAAATCCAAGATATGGGACTAATGCCAATGACTGGGATGATGCCATCAGCACAACCAGTAACTCCGGTAAGAAGCCCACCTTATAGCTTAATGTTCACCGGAATTAAATAGCCATTTCTTCTGGGCAAACATGTGAATGACAAACTGTATCTGCCTAACAATGGGGCCCATTTTTGGGAGAGTTGAAGAAGGGCTGTGCTTGAAGTAGAACTATTGTTGCCTTTCATTTATCATGGTAACTTGTTGAGGCTTTCCAGGAACAGGGAGACTGCTGCACAGCTTGTAGAAACAGTAACCTCTCAAATAGGTGATCATTCCTAATTTTCATGTCTAATCTGAATGGCTACAAACATCTACTTAGGAATTTTTCTCTCTCAGTGGGATAAGATATTCAACCCTCTTCATATAACTGTAACTTCCATGAACTAGGTGTAGCTTCCTTGATCTACTGTATTTTTTTAGTTAAGCAGTATTGCTGGCATTTTTTTTGTCTGTAGTGGATTTAAGCAGGTATTTTCCTGCAAATCCCCTCCTTACCATCAGATTTTTTCTGTTGCTTGATTACATTTCTTAATGAGGTTGCTCTCCCTCTGAAAGATCAGGTTTGTAGCTTGGGCATACTCTTGAATCTACTTCTACTCTTGGAACACCAAGTTGCTACATTGGCCAGGAGCGCTTTTGCCCACCTTTAACTATTGTGTCTTCTCTTGGGGTAGGCAGATCTGGCTACAGTAATCCATGCTTAAATTACCACCCACTTAGATTACTGTAATATACTTTTAAATGGGCTGCTCAAAGTGTTTGGAAGCTACAGCTACCACAGAATGCAGCAGCCATATTGGGTGTGCATTTTAGAGGTCACACAATCCTGGTCTTACAAGAACTGCACTGGCTTCTTTTGAGTTCAATTCAAGGTTTTAACCTACAAAGTGCTAAACAGCTTGGGGCCAGGATATTTGAAAGACTGCCTTCTCCTATATGAGCCTGCCAGTAATTTAAGATCCTCAGAGGAGGTCATATTACATGTCTCAACACACCTTGTGAAGTTAGATTGGTATGTACATATAAGATGGCTTTTTCTGTAGCAAAACCCCAATTGTGGAACTCCCTACCAAAGGAAATTAGGCTGGCTCCATCTTTTTTGAGCTTTTGGTGGACAGCCAAAATAGTGGTGTTCTAGACAACCTTTTATGTTTTAAATTGCTCTGTTTTAACTGTTTTAGAGTTGTATTGTAGAACTCTTTCAGAATAAGTTAATTTGTTCTGAGAACATTTTGTCTGTGTTCTGTTTTCGTTGTTTTTATTTGTTTATCACTTTGGGAACACTTATAGGTTAGAAGCAGATATTGCAGTGTCTTAAATAAATAATAAATGAAAATATCTCTGAGTGTTATTGTTGTGTAACAGATGCTCAGCATGCAGAGATAGAAATGTTGTGGCAAATAAACTCCCTGCCTGACAGGAAAAATTGGATTTTAGCTGTAGTGCTTGGGATTGCCATCTTCATGTTACTATTACTTGTTGTTTTTCCACGGAATGGTTCAACAATATTCTTAGAAGCAAATGCATGACATCCAGGAGATTAATTTTTGTATCTAAACAGCAATGAGGCCAATTGTGAATATTATAGCAAACCTTTAAAAGTTTGACAAAATAATGGCGGGATACACACCGCCATATAGTACGTATTGTATACGTACTAGGGTTAGGAAGGGGCGGTGCTTCCGCACCCCCCTAACCCTAGTACGTATACAATACGTACAAGATGGCGCCGGCCCTTCTACATGGCCGGCGCCATCTTTACGTACTGGACGCATAGCGTCCAGACGTGTCGCGGCGCTAATGACGTAGCGAATGCGCCCTTGGCGCTTCGCTACGTCATCCTTACGCCGCAGAAAGAAACTCCGAAATGGAGCTTCTTTTTTGCTCCGCGCGGGAGCCGCGTGGTTTGAATGCTGCGGCTCCCTTGCGGAGCAAATGGCGCCGGCGGGGGAACGCCGCAAAGGGTCATTCTGGGCTGATGAGAGACTAGGACCCGGAGCAATGGATGCAAGCTACAAGAAAAGAGATTCCACCTCAACATTAGGAAGAAGTTCCTGACAGTAAGGGCTGTCCGACAGTGGAACACACTCCCTCAGAGTGTAGTGGAGTCTCCTTCCTTGAAGGTCTTTAAGCAGAGGCTGGATGGCCATCTGTCAGGGATGCTTTGATTTAGATTTCCTGCATGGCAGGGGGTTGGACTAGATGGCCCTTGCGGTCTCTTCCAACTCTATGATTCTATGCAAACATGGCACAATGGGTTGTAAGTAGCAAGGCATTTGAATATTTTGACTAAGTATGCAGAAAGTGATCAGCCATCTAGAACACCTGTGCCAGACTAGATGATGCTACATCAGTATAGCTGTGGCAAATGACAGAGAAGAAAGCTTCTTCATTACCATGGTGTCAGTCAACTCTCCTGCTTCTAGCTTTTCTATAAATAAGGGGGGGGGGGAATTGCAAGGATGTGAGGGAAGTCATGTTCTCATTAGAAGTCAGCCAACCTGTTTATAGAATAGCCCTTGAAATCAGCAATCAGATTCTGTGTAAAGTCTTGGAAATATGAATCCAGAAATCTTCCTTTGAAATGTTTGCACTTTACCTGTTAATATCCTTTCTGTGACAAAGAGAGTACTACTGCATCATCTGTTTTCAGGTCAGCTTTTTTTTTCTAGGCTAATAACCAAAGTCATATCCAAAATGTGGTGTTAAGCCTGCAATAATGTGGGCTAGCCCCATCAGTGTTGTACAGGTCACAAAGACCCATGTCATACCAGATAAGGAAGTCTCTATTTTGATTATTAAATCTTTCAACTTTTTTTCCCTCTTAGGCAAACACTTGTAATAACTCTCAGTGCAGCCAATGTCCCAAGTCTTAATGCTACACTAAAAAGTCTTAAATTGGAAGCAGCTATGTCTAACAAGCCCAGAAGTCTTGTTGGCCACCTGGCTGGCATTAAGAAACAATCCTTTAAAACATATTTTCTTTGAATTGCCTAGGTTGGAGAAGAGTACAATGAATCCACAGTTGTCAGTGAATGATCCCTTTTATTGAGCTTCTCCAAGAAATATATAATCTGAGACAAGGGAGATTCTGTATAGTACTGTATAGATTTTCTTGACATCAGTTTCCCAACTAAAAACTTTCAAAGATCTGCCTAGACCACATGAAAATATTAACAAAAGTAGAAGTAAGCACTTCTGTAACTTCAAAGTTATCTAATGTCTTATCAGATTCTCTCCTTTTTATATAGTCTTGCAAGAGGTTACATTTAACAGATTAACAATCCCCTTTACAGTGTTATGTTGATTAAGAACATGAGCACTACCAGCCAGATTTTGTTTCATTTAGCAGACAACTAGAAGCTTCTGAAAACTCACAAGTAAGCAGGCAGGCAGCAATCAACCTATTGTGGCGGTTGTTTAAGTTTAGCCCTAGACCTCTGCCAGTTTCCAATAACAAAATGCAGTTGCTTAATCAAAATGAGAATTTACACTAAAAAAGCTAATTTCCCATTTCTCCTCCCCCATGCTCACCTTCCTTTTCAACACAGGAAAGTAAGAGGAAATAAGAAAGGACTAACTAGTGCAAGTCTAGCAAAGTCTTTGGGCTGACCTTTGGCTTCTGTGTCTTTATGAGGCTTTGGGATTGAGAAAGATTCTAGCCACAGATTGTGAGTGGGCTGTTTCTTCTCTTCCAGGTAGTAGAAGAGGAAGATGTCCCTAAGAAGCAGGAGAAACTCAATTTCACAGTAAAGTTGACCGACGTTAAGGCTGCAGAGAAAGTGAAACTGATCAAGGAAGTGAAGAATTGTATGCAGGGCTTAAACCTTGTCCAGGTAAGTATAGTTGGCCCCTCCACCTTTGTGGCTTTTTGTGCATTTGATTATTCACAGATGTTTCCAGGCCCCACAATTAAGGCCAGTATTATAGCTGTAAAAATCCAGGGACCCTTTATACATAAAAATGTCTTCTGAACATCCTGAGGGTATGTGGCTCACTACCTAGAGCAGGGGTAGGCAACCTGCGGCCCGCGGGCCAGATGCGGCCCAGCGAGGCCTTGGGACCGGCCCCAGCCCGGTCCTGCCGCCGATTGCCACCGGGGCCTTTGGGGGGCAATTGTCTATAGAAGCCTCAGAAGCATGCATTTATATTAACATTTTTTAAAAAATCAGCAAATTTTTTCGCATGTCCTCCATTTTATTTAAAAAAAGTGTCTTCCATTTGAAAATTTTGTCCTACATTTGTCCTGGCTTATTTATATATTTAATTTGGTAAAAATTATTTAATTATTTATTTTTTGGCTTCGGCCCCCCAGTTGTCTGAGGGACAGCAACCCGGCCCCCGGCTCAAAAAGATTGCCTACCCCTGACCTAGAGGACATTCATGTTTAATTCCTCATTGGTGGCCCCCAATCCAAAAGTACTCAGTTTATTATTATTATTATTATTATTATTATTATTATTATTATTATTATACTTTATTTTTAATATCAGTTTACATAAAAACTGTTAATTTGCCTGTGTGACCAGTCATTCTGGTGACCCCAAGATGATAGCATTGGATTCACTTTTACTAGACTTCCCTGCCTGTTTCAACCATCTTAGTTTGGGATAAAGTATAAATCTGTGAAAGACAGCTTCTGCACAGTATTTCAACAAGGTGTCTTAGGCACTTTTATGTACTATGTGAGCCCTAGTGTCAGCACTTGATCCTGCCACTAGGAGGCAGCAAGCAGAGGAGCTCCAAAGGGACATTCATGTGGAGCAGGGGTAGGCAACCGTTTTGATCCGGGGGCCGGGTTGCTGTCCCTCAGACAACTGGGGGGCCGAAGCCAAAAAATAAATAATTAAATAATTTTAAAAAAATTTAAATAAATAAATAAACTGGGACAAATGTAGGACAACATTTTCAAATGGTGGACACTTTTTAAAAAAAAAAAGTTGCTGATTTTTAAAAAAATGTTAATATAAATGCATGTTTCTGAGGCATCTATAGACAATTGCCCCCCTTGCCCCTGCGCGCGAGAGGCCAAAGGCCCCGGCGGCAATCGGCGGCAGGACCGTGCTGGGGCCGGTCCCAAGGCCTCGCCGGGCCGCATCCGGCCCGCGGGCCGCAGGTTGCCTACCCCTGATGTGGAGGGACAAAACTGAAGCAGTACTATGGGAGTTAGTATCCTTGAAGATAGTAGCAGGTGGGGTGACAATGAAGCTTGATATTTCCAAGACGATTTTTGTAACCATTTTTAGTCTGATACAAAATAGTTTATTGCCTCTTGCCAAAATCTCTGCTTAATTGCAAGTTTGCTTAAGAGCTGTCTTTGTCCAGTCTTCTTAGAACTGAATTATCATCTGCAGCTCAAGAGATGGTGTGTAGTAGGAAAGCTTCTCTTGAATTCACCATTTCTCATTTCAGTTATTAAACAGAGCTACTGTTCTTCTGTTGTAGGCAAAGAAACTGGTGGAGTCTCTTCCTCAAGAGATCAAGGCGAATATCCCTAAAGAGGAAGCAGAAAAGATCAAAGCTGCTCTAGAGGCAGCAGGAGGGACTGTGGTTCTGGAGTAAATGCATTGGTCTTACTGCCAAAGGACTAAAGCAGAGCAGGGGATCATCCGCTAACCAGTGTGGCCCACCTGTGGCTTTTATTGCCTGCTGACTGGTGGTGGTGGTGGGGGTGCTGTGCGGTTCCACGAAGCCATGCGCCCTTGCCTTTTTCTCTCTGCAGTTGGGTTTTCCACTGGAATGCCCAGTGCTTGATGAATGTCTTCGGCACCATGAGGTCTGTTATTTGTACCAACACTGCAAAGAACTGAATCTATAAAGAGTATACACAAAGGAAAACATCTGTGGGACAAGTGGTGTGTGAGGAGATTTTCTTACATATCTGTGCTACTCTTCTTTTTTTATATTGTGACTCCCAATAGCTCCAGCCATCAGTGTCAATGAGGACAGATGTGCTGGAAATTGCAGTCCCAACAAATTCTGACAGACCTTATAATTCCCAGCCCTATACTAGAAGATGGATGGTGAGAGGGAAGGGGTGGTCTTATTACTATTCACCTAGGTGGGCAGGGGCTTGGGAGCTTATCATGTATTGGAGGCTTGCTGACTTTGGAGCTTTCTCTCCCATAAAGTGCTCTTCCCTTCAGAAGAAGGATTGGGAGCTTAAAAAAAAGTCCTGATCCTGTTTTTCCCTAGGGTATTATTTGTTACAACAGGTTAAACTGAGGAAGGGGTAATGAATTCATCTGGTTCCTGCTATGCACAAATTACTCTGCCTGCCCTGATCCTCAGTCTTCCCAATTTGCCTATTTCCGTCTGTTTTACAACTAGGAACTGAGTTCATAGGAAAGTTTGTCTCTGGCCATGTTCCCAAAAAATCTTCCACTAGAAGTGGTTCAGTTACATTCCTTCCCTCTCTCTTTTTCCTCTCAATTCCAGTGATTTACAGCAGGACAGCCTCCAACTCTGCTCTTGCCAGGTTGCTACATCATTGAGTGGAGAGTTGACTAGCTGAATCTCTACAAAGAGTAGCTCCATGTTCAAGGGCTGATATGAGACCAGAATGGTCCTTTCCAGTTTGTTTTAGCGAGACAGCCCTATGGAACAAACTAGGTTCTTAGTCCAATGTTCACATTATTGCAATCTTACATTAGACCATGTTAAGGTGGAAATTTGGTAGGTCATGGTCAGGAAGTTTCCTAAAGGTAGTTTTTGAAGCACACTGCTTGGGCTGAGTGCAACTAAAGCTGCATGTGCTACCTGTGCTTGGCTATCTCTGGAACAGGCTTTGGGGACAGGATTCCCCTTTGGGACTTTTAAAGGGAACCCTACAGAAACTAATTGATCTCCAACACTTGGTCCTAGCCATGATCAGTTTTACAGACTTATAGAGCATTTTTCCCTTGAAAAGTCTTTATTGGGGATTTTCAGCTAGTGCAACTATAGAATGCCAGATATTCCCAACAAATAATGGATTAACTATGCTTAAATATCCCAAAAGAACCAGTCTCGTCTTGGATGCCAAGCTTGGTCGGCTCTTGTTAGTGCTTGAATAGGAGATGACCAATGAATACCAGGTGCTGTAGGTCTTGGTTTTTGGAGACAGCCTTAATCTGGAAGCAATTTCTGTTCTCTAGATACTGTGGTCACAGAAATGTGCTTATAGCAAGCTTTAATAGATTCTGTAAGGGTTGCAAATGTATTCCCAGAAGTGGTGGGAGAAGCAGAAGTATGCAGATGACATTTTAAACAACTGAATGCTGCAGATCCTCTAGTGTCTAGAAAGAACAGCATATCTCAAACCCTACATTGTTTTAGGCAAAATACTATATTTCCGGGTTGCAGAAGCCAATCCAATATTTTGTTTATACAAAACATTTTAATCCATTTATCCTGTTAGTAATTGACCTCAATTAGCCTTTGCTCTAAAAACAACATACCATAGTTTGAAACAGAACAAAATCATACAAAATTAGGGAGAAGGTGAGAAATTTATAATGCCCTGTTTCTTTTAAATTAAATATATAGTGTACCTTTTAACCCCAACAGGTTCTCATGGTTGCTAACAATTACAAAATACAGGCCAAGATGCTGCATCAAATAGTTAGCCCCAGTATCATTACTACACTTTAACATCCCAGCTGATCCCTGAAACCCACCTTAAAAGTCAGTCAGTTGTTCCAAGCAATGGAGATCAGTGACCAACCCTC